>NC_041345.1:31464487-31661987 GCF_004354835.1 Perca flavescens
AGGACTCAGGATTTTAAGTGGCTTTTGATTATTTTGTCAAAGCACTTCTATGGCAATAAAAGAGGTGAATGAAGAAGAATCTTAATTTGTTTACTGTGGGTGTTTTTATGGGAACAAGATCAATTTTAGGAGTCTCTCGGGTTCAACTTCTCAAAGTCTCGGGCTCAACACCTCAAAGTCTCGGGCTCAACCCCTCAAAGCACTAGCGGCGCCAGGATATTGATTGTAGGTGGGCCTCCAGAAAACTGGATGGGCCAGTTAAAATAAGCCAAAAAAAAAACAGGTTCCCCCTGCATACAGACAGCCAGACACTAACGTTAACGTTAGCCTAACTGTTACCCTACTTGCCTTGCTGGTGTGAGGGGGGGTGGCTACGGGAGGACTTGATGGGGAGAGGGCGGCCGAGCAGGATAGTAACTCGTCCCTTGTAACCGCGTTACTTAAAATGTCCTCCTCCTGCTTCTTGGAGCGTTTCTTGCTGAATTTAAATGAAAACGAGCTGCTTTGCGTTTCATATTAGCTAATAGCTACCGTCTGTGTCTTTTTTTTTGTTTGTTTTTTGAGCTTGCTTGAAAAGCTTGCGCGCAACGTCATTCATTTCATTGGATCACTTGCTGGTGATGATGCAGCCTGTGGGCGGGGCTTAAGAGGCCATACGTGGGGTAGAAGCCGCTGATTGGCTGAGAAGCTTTCACTCAAAGCTTCCCTCGGGCTGCTTATTGGATGAACTGCTAGAATGAAAATCACTCACTACTCACTATAGGCCTGGGTCAAAATGGGTGGGCCCGGACCTAAAATGGTAGCAATGTCTTGGGCTCAACCTCTCAGTGTCTTGTTCTAAACCCCTCAAAGTCTCCGTCTCAACCCCTCAAAGTCTCGGTCTCAACCATAGACAGTATATAATGGACCAATAGACCCCGTTGCTCTGGACGGAGACCAGTGAAGGCTATTAGAAGCACTTTTCCGGTGATGGCCAGCTTTACTGCGCAGCCTCCAACTGAGAGAATGTGACGTGAGCAACGTGTCTGAAAGTTGTAAGTCTTCTGGTAGCTGTGCCAAGAGAAATCTCAATCATTCCCAATCTTACAGATACGGAGACTGTAGGTGTATGTAAGGAGATAATATGGGCACAGGCTAATTATTGATCACTAACATGCTAGTTAACATTAGTAATTAAACCTAAACATCTCATGTAAGTCGAAACTGCCTGCGAGCTTCTCCTGTACTATACGGTAATTCCTCTACTATGCGACAGTAAGTCACTTGGTTATGACACAATCGTTATCTTATTTTTACAAAAACGTCTGCTACGGAGCCATAATGTGAGGTACAAGGTAATGAAGCCTTTTATACATTGTCGTGTTTCTTTGGAACTAAACAACGGACAAATAGAGTCTTTAAACGCTTCAGATGTAAAGTTATTCGCAGTCAAGTGACGTAAAAAAAAAATGGCAGTCAGCGGAATGCTAACAGGAGGTGATGGCCAATTAGCAACAAAATGGCACCATGATGGCTCGAGTTCTGAAGCGAAGCTTACCCCCTTGGTCTCAACCCCTCAAAGTCTCGTTCTAAATAGGGGTGCACCGATTTGATATTCGGATCGGGTATTGGCCCCGATATTGACAAAAAATCTGGATCGGTGGATCGGAAAAATTAACAGATCCACGGGCCGATCCAGTTTATTTTTATTTACACTCCGTAACAGCACTGGGACCCCTGTTAACTGTCTACCCTTTTCACTCATGGTAGTAACTTCATAACACAAAAATTAATAACCCACAACTAACTCTCTTTAAAAGGATAAAACACCATAGCATATAACAATTTGAGACAAACAGTTTCTAACACAAATAATTTTACATTTACAAATGTAGCTACACCGCCGAAAGGCATGCTGGGTAACATTACAGCTGCTAGCCTAGCTAGCCAGGTAGCATAACAGTCTGTTAAGCTGGGAGAGGCTCCGGTCGCTACTGCACATTCAAGAACCGAGAAGAAAGTTAGCTAGAGGATGAAGAAAGACCGGAGATGCACCAGATCAAGGTGTGCTCAAGAGAAGAGCAGTCTGTTGTTCCCAAGTTTTTTGTTTCTAACAAATCGGACATAATTTAGCCACTGTTGTTGCCCGTCACTCTAACGTTACTCGGTCGTGCTAAGACCTGTCACTTCAAGCATTATGAACGCAATCCACCTCCGGTCCCGCTACAGTCTGTTGAGAAAGACGGGTTCAGAGCAATGATTAAAACTCTGGATTTAAGAGGTCTGGCCTCGCTGAAATACGTCCGCCAACCTACTGACGTTATTCAAACAGCGAAGGAGGCTGACAGCGGAGCTACGTTCAGTCCCCCACTGCAACAACACTACAACCTAACTTACCTGTGGCCAAGGTAGTGGTTATACAGTACTAGCTTACAGCAATTTAGTTTTGAAAGGGAAACAATTTTAAAGTTGATTGTACGTGTATTCATTCGATTTGAGTTTATTTTACTACTTTCCAGTTTGCACAATACAAATAGTTTAGCTTCTGTAACTGTTTGATGGATTCCCCTTCATATAAAGTTATTGTATAATGTCGTGGAGCCAAACCCTTTAGTAATAAAAGCTTTTAGTAAACATGATGACATTAACATGTTTTTGAGATTTTCTATGTACTCCTGACAGTAGAATAAGACATTATAAACCTATATAAAGGTGGCCCATTATTATTTATTTAAATTTATTTTAAGAAGTTTAATTACATTATATTTTCGATTTGATCGATAGTTGTTTTTTAAATAACAAATAAATAAGAATTCAATACATTACATCTATGTTATTTTGTCTTAGTTAGGAAAGTAATGTTTAGTTAGGAAGGTCTGGTG
Source organism: Perca flavescens (assembly GCF_004354835.1). Classification (NCBI taxonomy): domain Eukaryota; kingdom Metazoa; phylum Chordata; class Actinopteri; order Perciformes; family Percidae; genus Perca; species Perca flavescens. The sequence continues at coordinate 31,467,349 of NC_041345.1, forward strand.
CCTTTACTCTCTTCCATATGGTGGAAGGAAGGTATAAGGTGGAAGGTATACAGTTTATTATTAATTCAGCAACGGTATCGGATCGGTATCGGGTATTGACAGATACACAAAGCCCTGGCATCGGTATTGGGACTGAAAAAGTCGGATTGGTGCATCCCTAGTTCTAAACCCCTCAAAGTGCCTGTCTCAACCCCTCAAAGTCTCGGTCTCAACCCCTCAAAGTCTCTGTATTGTTTCGCTCTCTATACACTCCCGTCTTGGTGATGACTTGGTCTCTGTGGTCTTGACTCTACCACTGCGGAGCCCCTAAAGGGACATGGGAATTTGATATTTTTTTCTTGTGCGTCTCGTGAGCACGCAAAACTTTTCTTGTGATCACGCGAAACCAATATAAGGCTATCAAAGTCCTGCCAACACTATGTGGCTGAAGTTAATATTTCACATTCACAGCATGAAATCTATCAACAGTTACCTTCTCATCTTTAAGTTTGTGGATCACACTATCAGGTGTACCATTCATTGCTATTTCAGGAAGATGGATACCTTCTCCTCTGCAGACAGTTTGACTGCTACTGCTAGCAGCAGTGTATTCCCCCTTTCTGTTGAGACGTAAGAGAGTGTTCAGTGTGAGTTTGTGTGCAGATGTTGGAGGGCAGGGCAGCTGAGGTTGTCTGAGCGTGGATGTGCAAACTCTGGAGGTGGTTGTCTCTCCGTCTTCATGCCTCACATTCCCAGCACAGCTCCGAGACACACCGCAGCATCCCTGTGACCCAGTTTTACTCTGCGGTGTGTGTGTGTGTGTGTGTGTCTGTCTGTGTGTGTGTACGCTACTAGTCAGCAACATGAACCTGCTGTATAATAGTAATAATTGGCCTGAATACTTCTGAAAGACAGAAACATGCAAACGAGGCAGAGCTGCTTCACTGAATAACTCCCAGTTCATTTAAATATTGTCAGATCATAACCACAACCCTGGGAAACCCTTCATACTGTTGGTACGTCTTGCGCTTTTCAAACTCCAGAAGCTGTTGTTGCAATTTTTGTCACTTTTTCAAAGTTTATATCGGGATTTTCTTTTTAAATGTTTTTGTTTAGATTCAGTTACTCTGAGGTTCAGGTACGAGGACTGGAACAAAATATCGGTACGGCAATATTTAGTTAGATAGACAGATACTTTATTCATTCCGAGGGAAATTTTAGGCATCCAGTGGCTTAGACAACCATAACGCAACAAACACACATAGCTCACATACATAAAAATCTTTTTAAAGAGTTATAAAAATCAAAAAGTTAGTTGTCGTGCGATACGATAATCGATACGCTGGCGCCACATTATATATATTTAATAAATAAAATGGGGCGCTGTGAATAGATTTCCCTGCTTCTAGCGTGGCTACAGCATGGCTAGACCTTTTTGTTGGATTTTTTTGACTCTCTTGTTGCCTTTTTTTCCACGTTTTCTTTGATCCCCTATTTTCCCGACATTATTACCTTTTTTGGTTGTTTTGGTTAGCTGGGACTGGGAGGTTGACGTCTCTCTCTGTCTCTGTGTTTGGCTGCAGGCTGCTGCTGAAGGCCGGCATCGACATCAACAAGACCACCAAGTCTGGAACGGCCCTGCACGAAGCCTCTCTCTACGGGAAGACGGAGGTGGTCCGCCTGCTGCTGGACGTGAGTTACCTGAGGGGCACACCGCCAAACGTTCACTCAGCGTTCCGTGAATAACGGACAACAAACCGTTTGTCTCCGATGTTTTTGCGGTGCGCGCGAGTCTCTTAACGTCTTTTGTCCTGCGCGCCGTCTCTGCAGGCCGGAGTGGACGTGAACATCCGGAACACCTACAACCAGACGGCGCTGGACATCGTCAACCAGTTCACCACGTCGCACGCCAGCAGGGACATCAAACAGCTGCTCCGAGGTGTGAACCAACTCACCAGCCACCTCTCATAACCATACTGTATTATATCGGTTCTTTGGACAACAATACATATTTACTGATATCACAGTAGTGGCTAGGTCTGTCTCTCTGAGTCTCTCTGTCTGTGTGTCTCTCTGTGTGTGTTTATGTGTCTCTGAGTATCTGTGTCTCTGTCTCTCTGTGTCTCTGAGTCTGTCTCTGTGTATCTGTGTATCTGTGTATCTGTGTCTCTGAGTCTGTGTCTCTGAGTCTGTGTCTCTGAGTCTGTCTCTGTGTCTCTGAGTCTGTGTCTCTGTGTCTCTGTGTCTCTGAGTCTGTGTCTCTATGTCTCTGTGTCTGTGTGCAGCAGCTTCCACCAGACTTCCTTCAAACTGCAGCTTAAAAAAGTTCAAACTCTGCGTTACGTAACGTTCAACTCTTATCAGTCGACTCTGACAGCTTCAAAGACCAGACTGCTGCATACACTTTGTGTGTGTGTGTGTGTGTGTGTGTGTGTGTGCGTGTGTGCGTGTGTGCGTGTGCGTGTGCGTGCTCTCTGTAAGCCTGCATGTCTTTTGAAGATCCTATGGGAAAACACTGAGAGAATAATGAGAGGTTTGTGTTGCAGAGAGTTTCCCGTCTTGTTTACGGGTGCACAGCCCAACCACTGTTCATTCATGCTTTAATATTCAGTGTTACATGTCGTGTTAGCGTGTTAGCGTGTTGGCATGCAGCTGTCAGTGGATGGCTGCGGTTACACGGGCAGTACTTCTTCAGAGGTTCCAGCTCAGCTGTTTAAACAAAGTGATGGATAAGATGTGTTCACATGCCCCAAAGCATTTCATCACAACATCACTCTGTTGACTCTGTTTCAGCCTGCAGTGGAGCGTTGTACTTTTCATCTCTTGAACTTAATCTGTGTTACTTTATATACATAGTTGTTTTCGTACTCTTATTTTTAGCCTTCAATTTGACTGTGTGTGTGTGTGCGTGTGCGTGTGCGTGCGTGTGCGTCTGTGTGTTGATCACCTTGTGATTCTGGTTTTGCTGAAGGTTTGGGTTTGTATATGGCTTAATTTCTGGTTCTGGTTTTGTTCCTGACCCCGTTTTTTAAATGTGCCGGTGTGTTTCCTGGACAGATGCGACTGGCGTCCTGCAGGTCCGAGCTCTGAAGGACTACTGGAACCTCCACGACCCGACGGCGCTCAACATCCGAGCCGGAGACGTCATCACGGTGAGACGCTTTTACTCACATCCTGCATGTTTAGTACACGTTTACGGGGGTGTTTAGATGTTCTGCTACTCTATACGTCTACTCTACTGCAGCTCTGTGTATCTTTTGGTCCTTGGATTTTAAAAATAAAACTAGAAATGACTTGTTTTCTCAATACTCGTTTCCAAAACCAAAATGAAGAAAGGAAATCGACTTGTTTTTCCAATTTACGATATTGTGCTCAAATGAAAAATGGAGGAAAAAATCTACCCCTTCCATTTTTCATTTGAGCACAAAATTATTATAGATTAATTTGTGGTTTTATTTTGGTTTTATTTTGAAAAACGTATGAACAAATGATGCACGGATTCTAACTCCACTCGATTTGTCTGACCGCTTTAGTCAGTCCCTCGCTGAGTGAAGCGTTTGTATGTATAACCGATGGAAACAAGGGACAAAAGTTTCAAAATAAGAGCCCGGTCGTCCGTCACTGGGCTGCTTTCTGTCGGCTTTTCTGAACTTCATCATGAGAGAAACCTTTAGTGTGGGAAGCAGTGAACTGCTTTTAAGAGGCAGGTGGAGACAAGTCTGGCACACACACACACACACACACACACACACACACACACACACACACACACACACACACACACAGACAAACACACACACACACTAACGCACACACACACACACACACACACAGCATCAGAACATCTCTACTTTCTTCCCTCCTTTCTTCCCTCCTTTCTTCCATCCTTTCTTGCCTCCTTTCTTCCCTGTTTTATTCCCTCCTTTCTTCCCTCCTTTCCCCCCTCCTTTCCCATGAGCCTCAGCTGGACTTAGTTTCCTGTAACGCCTCGGTTGATGTCTCCCATAAATGTCTGTGTTTGAGTGCGAGTGCAGGTCTGAACTTTGCCTGTAAATCCTCCGCCGCTGTTCCCTGAATTCCTGCGAGTGAATCAGTATGATGAGTAAAGCTGGAGGATGTGATGATGCAGGCCTTCATGTCGGGACTCGTATCAAAGTAGAAAACATCGCAAGTTTACTTCTGCTCTTGTTTAAAGAGTCGGAAAGACACAGACACTTTAAGTGGAGACACTAAAGGGTAAAAAAGTTAAATCACCAATAAATGTCCCCGTGAAATTTCACAAGTTGATTGCTGACATTAACCCTTGTGTTGTCCTCGGGTCAAATTTGACCCATTTTCAAAGTTTTTGATATCGGAAATATGAGTTCCTTACAACCAAATCACCTAAAAATAACATGGATGCATGATGTACGTTGTGTGGAACCCATATAACGATCTTCGCAGGTACAATTGATTACTTCATAAGAAACATCAGTGGTGTAAATGTAAATTTACTGATGATACACACTTTTACTGAAGTAACATTTTCACTGCAGGACTTTTACTCTAACAGAGTATTTTTACAGTGTGGTATTAGTACTTTTACTGTAAAGGATCTGAATACTTCCTCCAACGCTGCACATCCAGCTCCAGCAGCCCATAGTGACCCGTCTCGTCCCCTGCAGGTGTTTTATTCCCAGCATGCACCATCGGCCCGTAGTGACCCGTTTCGTCCCCTGCAGGTGTTTTATTCCCAGCATGCACCATCGGCCCGTAGTGACCCGTTTCGTCCCCTGCAGGTGTTTTATTCCCAGCATGCACCAGCGGCCCGTAGTGACCCGTCTCGTCCCCTGCAGGTGTTGGAGCAGCACGTGGACGGACGCTGGAAGGGACACATCCATGACACCCAGAGAGGGACGGACCGAGTCGGCTTCTTCCCCCCGTCCATCGTGGAGGTCATCAGCCGGAGAAACGGTCAGTCGCACAAACATTTAGACCCAAAAACATTCAGCTAAAGGGTCATATTTTTTATATTTTTTTCTTTTTTCAACCTGGAACCTGTTTTCGCACGCGTTGGTGTCCAAGTGACAAATGTGAACAAAACTCTTTGATATCTGTAGCGGCAATCCTTCTCACTGCAGTTTACCACCACTATTAAGCAGTCCTCTTGGCTTTTAAGTTTGACACACAAGAATCTTTGGAGGCAGTAACTTCTGTTCTCGAAAAAACTTTACTAAAAAAGTAAAAACAAAGTTACAAGATTCTTCTCTATTGTATGGTCAAAAAACTGTGTAGCTCCGTGGGCTGCTTAACCTAGTCTGCCTAGGGGACGGTGATGTCATCACCTGTATCCTTCAAGGAGCATCACAAAATGTTTTAAAAGGAAAACTACTAAAACTTATAAGTATCAATATGGCTCTTACAATATCGGTCCAGTATTGAGTTTTTGTTGCTTTTTTTTACGTTTCAATGCTTTTTTTCTACATTTTTGTCACTTCTACTGACATTTTTGTCACTTTGTTTGAGGATTTTATCACTTCTTTCAATGTTTTGAAGGATGAGATGAAGATTAAACCCCTCCCAATTTCAGTTAGAAACTAATCCGCCTGCTTCCAGAACCATCCCATGCCTCCTCCCTCCTGCCTCCATCCCTCCATCATAATGACTGACTCCACCTCTAACCACCAGCTTGATAATTCCACCCACCCCCCGCCCCTGCCCTGTCTTGCTCTGTAGGGGGCACCCTGTCCCGGCACGCCTCCCTGCCCACCCAGCGCCAGCAGCAGCTGTCCAGACCCCCCCTCTCCTGCAGTCTCAGCTCCGCCCCTCAGACCGACGACTCCTACACCCTGTATGCCCCCCCCACTCACGTGGTGCTGCCGCTTGCCAACGGCCTCGCTACCAACACAGGTATACACACACTCAGGTATACACACAGGTATACACACACACACAGGTATACACACACACAGGTATACACACACTCACGTATACACACTCATGTATACACACTCAGGAATACACACTCAGGTATACACACAAGTATACACACACTCAGGACGCTCAGGTATACACACACTCAGGTATACACTCACTCAGGTATACACTCACTTAGGATGCTCAGGTATACACACACTCAGGACCCCCAATGTATACACACATTCAGGTATTCACACACACGTATACATATACTCGGGTACACACACACACTCATGTATACACACACTCAGATATACATACACGCAGGTGCACAAACTCAGGTATACACACACACAGGTATACACACACTCAGGTCTACACACAGGTATACACACACTCAGGTATACACACACAGGTGTATACACACTCCCGTACACACTCAGATATACGCACACTCTGGTATACACACAGGTATATGCACACTCAGGTATACACTCGCTCAGGGCGCTCAGGTATACACACACTCAGGTATACACACACTCAGGAATACACACTCAGGTATACACACAATCAGGTAAACGCTTCAGATGTAAACTCAGTATACACGCACACTACACACATATACGCACACTCAGGTATACACACAGGTATATGCACACTCAGGTATACACTTGCTCAGAGCGCTCAGGTATACACTCACTCAGGTATACACACTCCCGTACACACACTCATGTATACACACACTCAGATATACATACACGCAGGTACACACACTCAGGTATACACACACTCAGGTATAAACACACAGGTGTACACACACTCAGGTATACACACTCCCGTACACACTCAGGTATACGCACACTCAGGTATACACACAGGTATATGCACACTCAGGTATACACTCGCTCAGGGTGCTCAGGTATACACTCACTCAGGTATACACACACTCAGGAATACACACACTCAGGTAAATGCTTCAGATGTAAACTCATTATACACGCACACTACGCACATATACGCACACTCAGGTATACACTCGCTCAGGGCGCTCAGGTATACACACTCCCATACACCCACTCAGGTATACAGACACACAGGAATACACACACTCAGGTATACACACTCAGGTATATGCACACTCAGGTATACACTCACTCAGGACACTCAGGTATACACTCACTCAGGACGCTCAGGTATACACACACTCAGGACGCTCATGTATACACACACACTCAGATATACATAGACGCAGGTACACACACTCAGGTATACACACAGGTATACACACACTCAGGTATACACACATAGGTGTACACAAACTCAGGTATACACACACTCAGGTATACACACTCAGGTATACACACAGGTATATGCACACTCAGGTATACACTCACTCAGGATGCTCAGGTATACACACACTCAGGACGCTCATGTATACACACACACTCAGATATACATAGACGCAGGTACACACACTCAGGTATACACACACTCAGGTATACACACATAGGTGTACACAAACTCAGGTATACACACACTCAGGTATACACACACTCAGGTATACACACAGGTATATGCACACTCAGGTATACACTCACTCAGGATGCTCAGGTATACACTCACTCAGGACGCTCAGGTATTCACACACACACTTGTGTACACACACACTCATGTATACACACACAGGTATACACACACTCAGGTACACACACACACACTCAGGTACACACACAATCAGGTACACACACACACACACACACTGAGGTACACACACGCAGGTATACACACACTCAGGTATACACACACACAGGACGCTCAGGTGGTGGGTTTATACGGCAGGAAGCTGTCAGAGTTGCAGCACTGAGGATTTATCTACATACGGTCTGCTTAATCATCACGGTATTACTTTAATATTTCCTCCAAACTTTGATCCACGTTGTGTGATTCTAACCCTAACCCTGATTTCAACAGGAAGCATCGTCACTAATCTGCATGAGGAAGAACGATCTTTCTTTTTCATTTCCCCTGAAATAGTCAAAGAAAACTTTTTCTGTCTAATCTTCACCTCAGTCAGCCCGCCTCTATTGTTTCTCCAACGCACTTTAGATGAAACTCCGGCACTCACTCTCCCACGCTCGGAGACTACTTTGCCGAAGGAAGAGCAGGTGGCAGGTCCAGAGACGGACCTTAATTTGGCGGCTGTAGCAACTCAAATTCAGCCAGCGCAAGACCCAGCGCCAGTGCTGGATCTATCTGCCCCCTCTCCTTCCAGCGAAGTAGTCTCCTAGCGCCGGAAAGTGAGGCGGAGGGACTGCCGCCGTCGAGGCTTTCGTTAGACGGAAAGGGGGCGTGGTTTCCTCTGAAGTAAGTTGGGAAAACGATAGACGCAGTCATCCTCCTCCCCCCGGGACAGAACACAGTGCATCGGAGTCTTTGTGTCTGCTAGGTTTGTCTCCGAGCCGCCTGTCTCAGTCCGGATTTCCCTTCGAGGACATCTGGGTCCTCAGGGACTCGTGTCATGGTAAGACCCTCACGAACGACAGCTTCTCCTCCCCCCGACCCCTCCGCCCCCCGGCTGTTCCGAAGCTGCCTCGCTGCCCCGCTGAACGCTCTGCATCCCGACCCGACACACCCAGACGGCTAAACAACAACTCCCCGAGTCGTACAGAAATCCATTTCAGATGATCACTTTTTGGCACGACACCGGTAGCACCACAAACACTACCGATCTTCTCGGTGTGTCGGGTCCAAACACTCTGTATGACCCGCTGCTTCAGGCTGAACCTGTGGTCAGTAACACCTGTTGTTGTCCACAGGGTGGCCTTTCTTCTTTGAGTCTTTGACTCGGCAAAGATTTTACGAAGCTGTTTTTAACGTAGTTTCATGTCCCTTTATCATCTCCTTTTATCATTTGCCAGCAAGTTTGAAAAACCGAGTGCAGTATGGTGTGTTTCATTTTAGGATGTTTCTTATTTATTTGCTATTTTAAATAAGTTATAACCCTTGGTTAATGTGGCTCGGGAAAGGGAAGTTTGGGGCCCCCTGCTGGAGTTGCTGCCCCCGCGACCCGACCCGACCTCACCCCCGGATAAGCAGACGAAGATGGATGGATGTTTTCCTCAGGTCATATTTGACCCGTTTTTCAAAGTTTTCTTCTATCAGAAATGCCCCAAAATAACTTGGATGCATGGGTGTGTTTTGTCCTTTTTCTTTTAATGTAGTGCATTCATTTAGAACCGTAAAAAGAAATTTACACCCTGCAGCCAATCAGAATCTAGTATTCACCCAGACCATGGTATAATTAGGTATAATGTCATATCATTATACCTAATTGTGTGTGTGTGTGTGTCTTTGTGTTCTTGTTTAACTATATTGTGGGGTCCAAAAACCGGGAGTCCAGTATACTTGTGGGGTCCCGACAGCTTTGTGGGGCCAAAATGCTGGACCCCACAAGTTTAAAGGGCTGTTTGAGGGTTAAGACTTGGTTTTAGGATTAGGGATAGAATTAGGTTATGGTTAGGGGGAGGGTAAGGGTTAAGGTTAGGCCTTTAGTTGTGATGGTTAAGGTTTGGGTAAGGGTTAAGGTTAGGCATTTAGTTGTGATGGTTAAGGTTAGGGTAAGGGGCTAGGGAATGCATTATGTCAATGGCGGGTCCCCACAAAGATGGTGCCACAAACCTGTGTGTGTGTCTGTGTGTCTCCTTGTGTATATGTGTGTGTGTGTGTGTGTGTGTGTGTGTGTGTGTCTCCTTATGTATATGTTTGTGCGTGTGTGTGCGTGAGTGTGTGTGTCTTTGTGTGTGTGTGTGTGTGTGTGTGTGTGTGTGTGTGTGTGTGTGTGTGTGTGTGTCTCCTTATGTATATGTTTGTGCGTGTGTGTGCGTGAGCGTGTGTGTGTGTGTGTCTTTGTGTGTGTGTGTGTGTGTGTGTGTGTGTGTGTGTGTGTGTGTGTGTCTCCTTATGTATATGTTTGTGCGTGAGCGTGTGTGTGTGTGTGTGTGTGTAAAAGCGCCCAAAAAGTTCATGGTGGACGGGTGGACAACACAAGGGTTAAAAAAAAATGGAATGAAAAGAAAAGACTCAAGTAAAGCTCAAGTACCTCAACATGTGTACTGGAGTACATGTACTTAGTTACCTGCCACCACTGGCCATAGCACAGCTTGTAGACCAAAAACATGCATCCCAGCCCGCCGCTTGTTGGCCCCGACGAAGAGCATCCGCTGCTTCTTAAAGCTTGACGCCGGCCCTCTCTGCTGATATTTCTCTCTCTCTCTCTCTCTCTCTCTCTCTCTCTCTCTCTCTCTCTCTCTCTCTCTCTCTCTCTACCTGTACATCAGGACTTTATCCCTGTTTCTTTTTGTTTGGTTTGTGCAGCGGGAGACAGGAACAGCGTGGGGAGCACCGGCAGCGTCGGCAGCACCCGGAGCGCCGGCAGCGGACAGAGCACCGAGAGCAACAACGCGCCCAACGGACTGCAACACAACGCTGGTCACCATGACAACACTAACAAGGTACACAGTTGTAGTCACACTGAGGCACCTGCTGATCCATCCAACTTACACAGTCTTTGGTTTTTAAAGGGTAACCTTTTTTTTTTTTTTTTGTGTCTAAGTGACTGATTTAAACCAGACTAATAAATAAACAAGTAAACAGCAATTGTATCATCGTAAAACACACTTCATTCAAAGTGGACAGAAACAAAATAAAATGACCAAAAGCCATCTTGGTTTATCTTTCCACTGTTCCAACAATCACCACTCTTTAATTCACCCATTTACATGTGGAGATATGCTGGCTCTATACACGCTAAAAGTCCTGATTATTTACATGGAGTCTGGTGGAAATATGCTGGCTCTATACACGCTAAAAGTCCTGATTATTTACATGGAGTCTGGTGGAAATATCCTGGCTCTATACACACTAAAAGTCCTGATTATTTACATGGAGTCTGGTGGAGATATGCTGGCTCTATACACGCTAAAAGTCCTGATTATTTACATGGAGTCTGGTGGAGATATGCTGGCTCTATACACGCTAAAAGTCCTGATTATTTACATGGAATCTGGTGGAAATATGCTGGCTCTATACACGCTAAAAGTCCTGATTATTTACATGGAGTCTGGTGGAAATATGCTGGCTCTATACACGCTAAAAGTCCTGATTATTTACATGGAGTCTGGTGGAAATATCCTGGCTCTATACACGCTAAAAGTCCTGATTATTTACATGGAATCTGGTGGAAATATGCTGGCTCTATACACGCTAAAAGTCCTGATTATTTACATGGAGTCTGGTGGAAATATCCTGGCTCTATACACGCTAAAAGTCCTGATTATTTACATGGAGTCTGGTGGAGTTTGGTGATGGTGATTTCGGGGCTGTTTCATGTTAAACTAAAAGGATCTTACTCTTTAACTAAAAGGTCTATCTCTGTAGGGATCCATCCCATAATGTTGTCAGACACTTAGAATAATAATCTGAGTCTGTCAGCAGCAGCAACGACACAACTTTTAGTGGACTCTAACTGCTGCTGAACATTAGTCCTGTAGGGTTACATTACAGCTTGGTTCTTCTTCAATACTGGACCAGTTTCAGAGATTGTTGTTCACATCAGTCACTTAAACACAAAAACAGATAGGGTCCAGGTTAAAAAAAAACTAAAAAAGTACCGAAGTTACCCTTTAAGCAGTCAGAATAAAACATTCTATTTTAAATTATAGCCTGATAATGGACTTAATTGCCATATCGTTTAATTTAAGCAATTGTTTTAAAGATGATGTGGAGGCCGACTATTTCAAATCAATAATTCAGGCAACATCTGCCTAAATCTGCCTCAGTGTAAAATAGTTGGTTTTCTGCACAGAAGAAATCTGGATTTCTTTCATTTTCATTCTCTAGATGTCTTGGTATGAACAAGAATCAGCTGTCAGAATCTTAAATATTGATATTGAATCTAACCTTATTAAATATGTATGATTACAGTTGTAAGACATGATATCTGCTTCTGCTAAATGACGCTTGTGTGTGTGTGTGTGTGTGTGTGTGTGTGTGTGTGTGTGTGTGTGTGTGTGTGTGTGTGTGTGTGTGTGTGTGTGTGTGTGTGTGTGTGTGTGTGTGTGTGTGTGTGTGTGTGTGTGTGTGTGTGTGTGTGTGTGTGTGTGTGTGTGTGTGTGTGTGTGTGTAGCCGGCGCCCTCTGCTGGTGATTCTGGAAACTCCGACTGCAGCAAACAGCCGGATCATCCTGCAGGTACTTTCCCAACTTTCTTTATTTCCACAGCATATTTAAAACCAACGGGGGGAAGGAAGGATAAATTATGGTCGATGATAAGACCGAGATATTTGTACTCCGTCACCATCTCTATCTCCTCTCCTCTTATCAGAGTCAGGGTGGGTGATCTAGAATCAAAGACCGGGGGTCTCATTTATAAAACTGTGTGTAGGATCCTTACTATAAGTGTACGTACGCCCAAAAGCCAAAAATTACATTTATAAAACCGTGCGTACGCACACCTGTAAGCAATGTTCCCTTTATAAATCACAGTAAACAGTACGTGTACGTGACTCAGTCTCTTATCCCGCCCTGTACACGCCCCTTTTTTACCCCTAAATAGTCAATGCAAAGCACCTCATGAATGCTGATCAGTATGTTAATGACCCTGGCGGTTGTTCTTTCGTTACACTGAATCACGACAACTGGCGGGGAAAAAGTAAAAAACTTCTCAGATGTTCAGGAACTGCTGCAAATTGAATTATAATTTCGGCCTGTTCTTGCACAGTGTAGGGAACCCTGATCTATAACTACATGTATTAATAATACGTCCAAAACGGCAGGCATTATGGCACTCGGGGACAGCTTCGATATACCAGACCTATATGATAAGATTTAACAGAACTATATATTATATCCAAACAAGCCTTAGTGATGAAGTTGAAGATTATATATAATATTAATACAAAACACTAAGCTGTCTGCCATTTCCCTCTGGAAACAGCCGGTTATTGCCCCCAGAGTGGCGAAGACCTGTATTTGGACTGGGATATGGCACGGTTGCGGCGCGTTGCCCTGTAATTGTTATTTTTATATTTTCTTTACTCATTTGGACTGGGTCACCCTGACACATCTGACTATGCTGCCAGCCGGCCCTCGTTTCATTTCTACATACATGTAGTGAGATCTTGTGATGGAGGTTTTGTGTGATGTAGTGAGATCTTGTGATGGAGGTTTTGTGTGATGTAGTGAGATCTTGTGATGGAGGTTTTGTGTGATGTAGTGAGATCTTGTGATGGAGGTTTTGTGTGATGTAGTGAGATCTTGTGATGGAGGTTTTGTGTGATGTAGTGAGATCTTGTGATGGAGGTTTTGTGTGATGTAGTGAGATCTTGTGATGGAGGTTTTGTGTGATGTAGTGAGATCTTGTGATGGAGGTTTTGTGTGATGTAGTGAGATCTTGTGACGGAGGTTTTGTGTGATGTAGTGAGATCTTGTGACGGAGGTTTTGGGTGATGTCTCTGCAGGCGGGACTCCCCGGAGGCAGACGGTGACGGTGCAGAGACCCGAGACTTTCTCCCAGCAGTTTGTTCGCCCTCAGCAGCTGCTGGAGGGGAAGGTAAAGTTGTTGTTTTTGTGTGTTTTATTGATCCTTTTCTTTTCTTTTTTCTTACAAAACTGGGGTACAAAATGTTGAGACTCTTAGCTGTTCTATGAATACAACTCTGTGTTTTAACCCTAATGTTGTCTCCCCGTCGACCGTACGAGTTTTTGTTTTTTGAGATAAAATTTTTATGTTAATGTTGATTTTTTTTTTATCGCTTTTTTCAACTTTCTTTTATAAGATGAATTTTAAATTCTACAATATTGAATAAAACCCCTAAATTCAATCAAAGTACCTGATCATTTATTTTACTTGTAGAAGAGCGTTGTATGGAACCAAAATTTCTGAGAGAGGAACTTTTTGAAAATTAGACAAATTTTCCTCGGGTCAAATTAGACCCGAGGAAAACAGGAGGGTTAATAAAGAAATGTCCAGAATCCTCAAACACTTTGAATCACGGACTCCAAATGTTGAAGTTATCCAGCTGTGTGTCTTATACTCTGTGTCTTGTGGCGGCAGGATGCCGAGGCCATCTACCAGTGGCTGAGTGAGTTCCAGCTGGAGCAGTACACGGGGAACTTCATCAGCGCCGGTTATGATGTCCCAACCATCAGCAGGATGACTCCTGAGGTCAGTAAACACGTTTTTATTTGACTGTAGCGCTTGTGATCAGATCTCACTTCCCCACTCTGTATGCAAATAAACACGCTCATCATTTGCATTTGCATAGAGGTTGTTTGTGTATGTGTGTCTGTGACACACACACACACACACTCACCGTATTACCGAGTCTAAATGTAGCTACCTGGCTTGGTCCTGCTTGTCTGATGTGTGTTGCCATGTCATTGTTGTTGCCTTTGTCTGCAGGATCTGACCGCCATTGGAGTGACCAAACCGGGCCACCGCAAGAAGATCTCCATGGAGATCAACAACCTGAATATCCCAGAGTGGCTGCCGGAGTACATCCCCGTGAGTCTACTGCCGTGTGCCCACGCTGACGTCTTTATGGAAAGAAATAAAATCAGATCTTTTTTTACACAATTATTGTGCTTAAACGCGGTTCCTCGTTGACTTTTGGACTTTTTTACACGCACACACACACACACACACACACACACACACACACACACACACACACACACACAGTCTGCAGAATAAGATTTACTTGCAAAACATAATGTGCAAAATACTTGTTTTTCTGGGTCACATTGCATTTGTAATCGTTCGGAGCCAAAATCATGAAAAAATTCAGTTAATGGCACAGTCCTACAATTACACACAGACACACACACACACACACGCACAGTCGTGCTGACTTCCCAACACTGCGACACCGTTTGATCTAATCCACGTCTTTTCATCATCTGTTTATTGCGCCAGTTGACATCGCGATAACGATAAAAAAGCAATTTATTGCGCGGCCCTACTTGCAAGTCATAAAGTTTTGGGGCATGGCCACACAAACCCACCAATAGAAAACTCTTCTCTAAACATTTTTTTAAATAGCAAAACTTTATGACTTGCAAGCAAAGATTTTTGACTTGCAGGCAAACTTTTTTTTTTTTTTTTTTTTTTTTTTAAATAGACAAAGACAACTTTGGTTTCATCCAGCTGTTATTTCTTCACTCGTCATCAGGATGGCCATAACCTGACACACACACACACACACACACAGAGACTCACACACAAAGACACACACACACACACACAGGTCCACCACAATGAGCACAGACTGATCTCATGAAGTGGCGTATGTAAGACACGCCAGTTGGTACGCCATTATTGGCGTGTTATCAAGATGCATACTGGCTTTTCAGCGTGTTTATCTCTGTTTGGCCTCCATTGACTTACGCTACCTTGCATGAAACGGCGAAAACCCGTGTAGGGAGGTTGGTCGGGGGGTGGATGGGTCAAACACAGGACTTTCACCCAGGAGACCGGGGATCGGGTCCCGCCTGTGATGTTTCCTTCGTTTTGCGCTTGTGTTGTTTCCTTACCACGTTTTTCTTTTCCTAAACCCAACCCAGTTCTTCTTTTCCTAAATCCAACCGCTTTTTCTTTTCCCCCGTGTGTGACGTTCAAACCAACCGTAGCCTCACGATAACACGTAGCCTTGCGATAACACGCCACGTGGCTTTAGAAAGTGGCGTGTATGTTTACGCTGCACGCGGATAGCTCAAAAATGTGTACATATTTCCTAGGGGGAGAAATCGTCAGACATCCATTATGTTGTTATTCAGCACCCCTGGTCACAAAACAAAACCGGTTCCCCCGCGCCTGTGTATGTTTACGCGAAGTCATGATATCACGTTGATCAGCAGATAACCTGAGTTTTAGGTATGGTGAGGGGAAAGGTTAGCTCGGTGTATCCGATGTATTGTGCAGCCCTGATCTGAGTGATGTTCTCTTCTTCCTCTCCAGTCCGACCTCGGCGAGTGGCTCAGCGCCATCGGCCTCCCGCAGTACCACAAAAAGCTCTCGGAAAACGGCTACGACTCCATCAGCATCGTCAGAGACCTGACGTGGGAGGACCTGCAGGAGATCGGCATCATCCAGCTGGGTGAGGAGCGGTGTTGTCATGGTGACAAAGTACAAACACTTTGTTACTGTTACTTAAGTAGAGGAACCACCAGGCCACCAGAAGTACTTAAGTAGGTTACTGAAGTATTTAAGTAGGTTACCGGTTACTGTGGAAGTATTTAAGGTCTTATGGCATGGAAATTTCACTTTGAGGTTTTTTAACATTGATATGAGTTCCCCCAGCCTGCCTATGGTCCCCCAGTGGCTAGAAATGGTGATAGGTGTAAACCGAGCCCTGGGTATCCTCCTCTGCCTTTGAGGAAATGAAAGCTCAGATGGGCCGATCTGGAATCTTCTCCTTATGAGGTCATAAAGGGAAAGGTTACCTCCCCTTTCTCTGCTTTGCCCGCCCAGAGAATTTGGCCCACCCACGAGCGAGAGACATCATGGCTTTCAAACGAGCAAAGTGGCAGTTGGTCAAGGCCACACCCCCACCCTCCTCACTGATATGCTGGT
Organism: Perca flavescens; assembly: GCF_004354835.1. Classification (NCBI taxonomy): domain Eukaryota; kingdom Metazoa; phylum Chordata; class Actinopteri; order Perciformes; family Percidae; genus Perca; species Perca flavescens. Next base: position 31,483,855 of record NC_041345.1, read on the forward strand.
TGATTGTTTTTTCCCTGCAGGCCACCAGAAGAAGCTGATGCTGGCGGTGAGGAAGTTGTGCGACATCCAGCGAGCCATCCTCCACGCCGAGATGGGCCACGGCGGCACGCTGCGGCGCAAAGCCCCCGGAGCACTGCACCTGGTCGCCATTGAGCCGCCGGCCGACTCGGCGGCGGCGGGCGAGTGCTCCTCCCCTCACACCCCAAAGATGATGACCTTCAAGGAAAGCGAGCTGAGCGCCGAGCTGCAGACGGCCATGTCCAGCCACTACGGAGGCTGCGAGGACGGCCTCCTCGCCATCAGGAACGCCGCGGGGATGTCGCAGAGCCAGGAGAGTTTCGAGACGCGGTCCCGAGGCTCCGGCCGCTCCGGGGAGCCGCCCACGGCGTCCGTCACGCCGCACAGCTGGTCGCAGGAGAGCCTGGACGCCAGCCCCGCCCGGGAGAGGAACCTCCCCGAGGGCTGGGACCAGAGGGCGCCGCCGCAGCCGCACAAACAGGTGCCTCTGGGCACGGCGACCGTCTTTAAGTACCCGGCCATCCCAGCGAAACCCAAAACGCCCGCGCCGCACGGTCCGTCCCCTCACGGCTCGCCGGCGCTGAAAGGTTTCAGCTACCTGCACTCGAACTGCGGCGCCACCGACCTGCGCGCGTCTCCGCGACAAGGCAACCGCAGCATGACTCTGCTGCCGGCTAAGAAGCGCGTGCAGAACGCGACCCGCTACGCCCTGTCGGACGGAGAGCCCGACGAGGACGACGAGGAGTCAGCGTTTCATCACTGTGGAAACGTGGCGTCCTACGCCACGCTGACGCGCAAACCCGGCCGCAGCCAGCTGGCGCGCTTGCACGCGAGTCCGGAGAAGAACAGCAGCGGCGGCGGCGGCGTGGGGCGCAGTCAGTCCTTCGCGGTGCGCGCGCGTAAGAAAGGCCCGCCGCCGCCGCCTCCAAAGAGGCTAAGCTCGGTGAGCAGCACCACCAGCGGCGAGCTGAGCGACAGCAGCACCACGTCGTCTGCTACCGGACTAACAGACAGTCCGGTGAGCGTGAGGAGCCTCGCTGCCTCGCTGGAGGGCCGGACGGAGAGAGAGGAGAAGAACCCGCCAGGACCTAAACCTGACGGCGTCCGGCAGGAGGCGTCGCCGTCCGTCGCCGTTAACTCCGCAGGACAGGAGGTTGCTGCTGCGGCGAGGAGGAGGGTGCAGAGCGAGTGTATACCCACCACGGTACAGTTTTAACTGTTCAAATAAGTTTTTATTTTATAAGGGCCCGAGTACCGACAGCGTTTATTGTTAGTCTCTCTAATGGATCGCAGTTTTACAGAAGAGGATTTGGGACACGTGTGAAAATAGGCCTTTATTTGATAGGACAGCTTAGACATGAAAGGGGAGACAGGGGGGGAGGGGGCATGACCTGCAGCAGAGGGCCGCAGGTCAGAACTGAACCCACGGCCGCTGCGGCGAGAACTGAGCCTCTGCTCTACCAGGTGGGCCACCCAGGCGCCCCAAAATTCTGACTTCTTTTGCTGTTATTTAAAAAAAATAGTCATGTGAACAGCCATCATCCATATTTACACACACAGACACATGCACATGCACAGACAGACAGACAGACAGACAGAAACACACACACAGACACACAAACACACACAGACACACACACATACGCACACACACACACATACACGGACAGAAACACACAGACACACACACACACAGAGACAGACACACACACATGCACAGACAGACAGACACACACACACACACACAGTCACAGACACACACATGCACACGCACACACGCACACAAACACACAGACACACACACACACACAGTCAGGTAATGTTTAATATGTCTGTGTGTGTGTATGCACCAATCACCAAGGCAAATTCCCTGTAGGGTAACTACTGGCAACAAACTCCTTTCTGATTCTGACTTTTTCTCAAAACTCTGAGTTTGAAGTCTGATTACTCAAATATATTTTATACATGTGGCTCTAATACTCTTCCGTACATCTTTGAGGGGATTAAGATGACCAAAAACTCACCAAAATGTGCACACGCGTGGTGCGTGTGCAATAAAGTGTATCCTATCTTAATGGTTTATGTAAGTAGGCGTGCAAAAAATGCCTCACTATGGCTTCCTATAATAACCCAGATTCCCCCGCAGACCGTCAGCGCCACGGAGCCGGATCAAGGGGTGAAGTCGGACTCGGAGGAAGAAGAACCCAAAGGCCCGGGCCTGGACGGCTCCTCGTCGCCTCAGAACAGCTCCAGCGAGTGCATCCCCTTCGCCGAGGAGGGAAACCTGACCATCAAACAGCGGCCCAAAGCTCCGGGGCCGCCCAGGGCCGAGGCCGTGCTGGAGCCGCCGGAGAAACACGCCAAGAACCTGGACGTGCCCGAGTTTAACCTGAAGGAGTCGGACACGGTGAAGCGCCGACACAAACCCAAAGACAAGGAGCCGGGGGGAGACTCGCCCGGCAGGGAGGGAGCCAGCAGGTACGGCTGTAACCACTCAAAGATCCACACTTTCTAGACAGGGATTCTATGCAATGGGGCAATATTGGATGCCTTGATAATGTTCTTCATATTTTTCTTATTTTATTTATTGTGTGAGTGTGTGTATTGAATTTAATTGAATGCCTTTATTGTTATTGTACTTCACAATACAGTGAAATTAGCAGGGCTACTCCACTGGACAGTCCTTCCAGAAAAATGCAGAGTTTTTTTGTGATTGTTGCGGGCAAAAATCCTTGACCATGCGGTACATTTTCTTAAAAAATGCAATGGAATATGCGGGATATTTAGAATATTTAATATTTAAAATTGCAGGAACTTGCAAAAACTGCGGTTTGATGAAAAAGAGAAAAAAAAGTGATTTCCCCCAATGATTTTTTTCCAACAAAAAACATTTTTGCAACAAAAATGTGGGGATTATGAAATCCCCACATGAAATGCAAGTCCCGTATATTTTGTGCGGAAATCGGTAATTTATGCAGCAAAAAATGCGGCCCCCACATTAATATGCGGACTTTGGCTGATTATGCGTTGAATTATGCGATCGCATAATCAAGTTTTTCTGGAGGGACTGACTGGGTGCATACAATAAATACGATAAATAATCCTTACAGGACATCTAAAAACAGTAATTGAAGTGTAGGGGGTGACAGTGAGCGACTGGGTCTGTCTAACTACATTTGTTTAGGGAAACTATTGCATTTGGGAAGAAGCTATTTTTAAATCTGGCGGTGCTGGATTGTATAGACCTATAACGCCTACCAGAGGGTAACAGTTGAAACAGGTGGTGGCCAGGACGAGTGTTCTTGGCTCTTGATATGAAAGTGAGTATTGTTTTAGATGCTGCACAAGTAAATTTCATTGTATGGTTTTACTGCACAATGACAATTAAAGTCTATTCTAAATGATCAATGCAAAGTGAAATGATCGCTAAATATCGTCTGTAACCGGGTCTTTCCACTGGGTGGCGCTGCGATCCCGCGGTATGAGCTGTTTTTTATGGGTCGTCAAGGACAGAAAGTGCAGTTTAGAAATCGGTCTTCCTGCCAGTATGTTTTTTAACCCTCACGTTGTCCTCGGGTCAAATTTGACCCATTTTGAAAGTTTCTTTCAACTAAATTAACCAAAAAGAACATGAATGGGTTCTTAAGACACTCTTTGGAGGTACAATTAAGGATCAGTTCATTATTTTCCTTGAATTCTGGTTGTTTCATTCTTTTTTCTTTATTGATTAGGTTTATTTTGAATATGTTAAAAATAAAAAAAGAACACGTACATTTCAGTACTGTGCAAGAAAATTCCATGTTATACAAACACATTCCATGTTTAAAAGTAGGAAGAAATAAAAAAAACAACTTTTCTGGTCTTACCCTTTTTCTACTTTTCAACTTTAGTTACAGACAAACAATAAAATTTTATAGGATTAAAAAAAAAAAAGTATCCTGACTAAACTTAGTTTTTACCACTTGTTACTATTTGAAGAAAAAAATAGTAATTTCACAAACACATAGGCTATAATTTCATATAAATGAGGTTCATTGACTAAAAAGTGTAAAACTAGCAGTAATAAGTAGATGTTGAAAAATAATGCGTTGAAAAAAGGCGTTAATGATATCATCTCGTATCGATCGCAGGACCCTGAATCGAATCTCATCGTGACAGACTTTAAGATATCAGTAAATATTGTAAAACAGTAAGTATTGTCTGTTTTATAAAGATCTTTAAATGAAGTACTTATTGTCACTGATCCAAAACTGCGTATCGACATCCGTGTACTACGCCTTGGCCACATTATTTTTTATGTAGTGTGGGGATGTGGTGATCTTTTTAAATGTAGTAACCCTACGCATTACGAGGTGTTTACGTGGCTGCCAATCCAAAATAATAAAATTATTATTAGAGTTGTTACATGAACATACACCATGTTGCTTCCATGTGGAATGAAGTAGGAGTCTTTCTGTCACTGCACACCTTCAGTTTCCTCCACACTCCCCTTTGCGATTCATTGCTATATGGAACAGATCGTAATGCGTCCTAAAACAGGATTATCATCATGCGCTTGGCGAACATCATGCGCATACCAGTATCTTGATAAAAAACTTTTAATTTACACCCCGACTGACAATGGGGAATTTTATAGGGCTGCTTCCTCTGAGTCAATCATTCATTAAGTCAACCTTTATTTACATGTTATTTATGGTGATACCACGTGTGATTTTCCCCGCTGGTAGCAGGCCTCCGTCCCAGAGCCGGGAGGATCTGAGGATCAGCGAGGAGAGGCCGGCCAGTCCAGCGACAGGGTCCCCCATCAAACCTCCGCTCTCCCCGAAACCTGCCGTCGCCCCGAAACCTGTCCGCCACAGTCTGCTGGCAGCACAAGGTACGATACACACTTTCTCTTTTAAATCTCACATACAGGAACCTTTATGCAGTATTGTTAAGAGTAGTAATACCGTTAAAACAGTGATAGAATGCAAAACTGATTTTACCCTGTCATAGTTGAATAACGACAGTTCGGTGGGTAAATAGGACATACATAGAAGCTCAAAGTCCCACTGACACCCCTTTAGTATGAAAATCTCATATTTTGAAACTGCCGCTGAAAACGGGATCTCGAATCTCAACAAAGCTAGTTGCTTACGCAAGCATCTCAAAATCCGGAACCTTAAGAGAACAGTCACGCCCCAACATTTACATAGGCTACACAACTGACCTGAGATCAGGTAGTCTTCTGAATCTAGCTAGGTCACACAGATCTCTGCTATTCCATTACAAAATTCACTTCTGAAACTTTTTTATGCGAGAAATCAACTATGTAAAGCTCAAATATGGGCCGTTTTACGAAACTGGATGGCTAATTGCAAATTTTGTCCGACTGTGTGTCGGAGTTCAGCGCCGGTGCTGCCTGTGTTGTTGCCTCGCCGCCCGGCCTGCCTTCCTTTACACACCCCGGCCTGCTCTGAGCTCGATTGAGCTCCGTTATGGCTTGCAGCCCACAGCACTCCATACCCGCGCAAAGTCACCGGTTCTTGGCAAATGGACTACTACACGCTGGTGCTCTGACAGAGCTCCAGGGCCTGCAGCTCCCCTCTTCCTGCTAGCTAAATGCCCGGTGTGTGTGAGTAAGAGCGCGGTCAGCGAGCTTGTTACGCCAGCAATCTGTTACCACAGGTTCCAGTTAATCTTTTAATGTGTGTAATTATAATGTGTTGAGTTATTTAAACAAACGATTGGGGAAATAAACGCTGCTTGTCCGCGAGTCTCATTGATCGAGCCTGCGGCTGGATGTAGCTAACTATCTGTGATTTGTAGCTAGCCACACATAGCTAGGATTGAAGGGACAGTCATAGATAACGAAACCCCTAATCTTCACAAAAATTCATTAACTTGAAATCGGACACAGTTGTTAGCTTTATAAGACCTTTAGAGATATGTTGTATAAGTGGCGTGACAAAATTCAAACTGTAAATATAGCTAGTTATGCTGACAGCCAGCCAAGATTAACTGGAACTGTTGTAAGAGATTGCTGGTGTAACAAGCTCGCTGACCGCGCTATCACTCTCACACACGGGCCATTTAGCTAGCAGGAAGAGGGGAGCTGCAGGCCCTGGAGCTCTGTCAGCGTAGCAGCGTTTGGTCCATTAACCCCAAAACGGTGACTTTGCGCGGGTATGGAGTGCTGTGGGCTGCCAGGCGTGACGGAGCTCCAGCTACCTCACAGCAGGCCGGGGTCTGTGGAGGAAGGCAGGCCGTGCAGCGAGGCAGCAACACAGGCAGCACCGGCAGCTGAACTCTTTTTTGAATTCTTTGTCACTTTTGTCTACCTAGTGTTGCCTTCCTTCCTTTCTTTCCTTCCTTCCTCCCTTCCTTCTACCATCTTTTTCCAAGGTTTTGTCTGTTTTTAAAAAAAGTTTTTGAATTTAAAGCATTTAAATGTTGTTTTGTAAATGTATCGCTGCAGACATCGCTGTCTCTTTATAGAGACTTTTTTATTTTCTACCAAAAATGATTTGTGCTGGTCAGGGGGTACTTTAAAACACAATTCAAAGGGGGAACATTATTGAGAACCACTGCTGTAGTGTGACCTGCAGTTGTCTCCTCAGCAGCTGGACACTTGTCTCCATCTGTGAGCGTCAGCGGGGTTCAGAGTGTGGCCTTCACCTCTGCGTCCTGTCCATCCTCTCCCGGGCCCCGAGCCCCGGCACCCCCGGCCCCTGAGAGTCCCTCTCTGGCAGCGGCGAGGCCCCAGGTGTGTGTCGTGGGTCCGGGTCCGGTCCCCGAGTCGCCATGCGGGACCCAGGTGGTTCAGCAGAGACTGGATCAGACCAGCACGTCTCTGGCAGCCGCGCTGAAGGCCGTCGAGAGGAAACTGGAGGACAACTCAGATGGGTAAGACAGTCAGAGGGAGACATTCTGAGGCTGTAACACCCGTAAATATTAGGGCTGGGTATCGCCACTGATTTCCTTATTCAATTTCGATTCACAAGGCAGTGTTGTAGTGAAGACCACCTAAACCGAGACCAAGTCATCACCAAGACCAGAGTTTTTCGAGACCAAGACAAGACCGAGACTTTGAGGGGTTGAGACCGAGACTTTGAGTGGTTTAGAATGAGACTTTCTGGGGTTGAGACCAAGACTTTGATTGGATGAGACCGAGACTTTGATTGGATGAGACCGAGACTTTGATTGGATGAGACCGAGACTTTGAGGGGTTGAGACCGAGACTTTGAGGGGTTGAGACTGAGACTTTGAGGGGTTGAGAGTTGAGAGCGAGACTTTGAGGGGTTGAGAAGGAGACTTTGAAGGGTTGAGAAGGAGACTTTGAAGGGTTGAGACTGAGACTTTGAAGGGTTTAGACCAAGACTTTGAGGGGTTGAGAACGAGACTTTGAGGGGTTGAGAACGAGACTTTGAGGGGTTGAGAACGGGACTTTGAGGGGTTGAGACCGAGACTTTGAGGGGTTGAGACCGAGACTTTGAGGGGTTGAGACCGAGACTTTGAGGGGTTGAGACTTTGAGGGGTTGAGACCGAGACTTTGAGGGGTTGAGAACGAGACTTTGAGGGGTTGAGAACGGGACTTTGAGGGGTTGAGAACGGGACTTTGAGGGGTTGAGAATGAGACTTTGAGGGGTTGAGAACGGGACTTTGAGGGGTTGAGACCGAGACTTTGAGGGGTTGAGACCGAGACTTTGTGCCAGACAGCCAGAGCTTCTTCTCCTGTCTCCCGCCTTCACTTTCTTGGGAGTGCGTGTTAAGAAGGTGGGGAGAAAGAAATGAGTTAAGTTATTGGTTAAAGCAGGAAGTTTAACATCCAATCACAGTAATGATGTTAAAACATAAATCAGACACTGCACAGGTTATTTAGCAATATCCCTGCAGGTTTCAGTGTTGTTATACTAACGTTTATTGTTTGTCATGTTTTTTTTGTCACCAGTGGATCGAGCACGATGAAGTCTGCGGGGACGATTCTGGACGACATCGGCAGCATGTTTGATGACCTGGCTGACCAGCTGGACGCCATGTTGGACTGAAGACTTTCAAATTAAAAGCCTCAACCTCAGGAAGAGAAAAGGAGAAACTCAGAAACCGAAAAACTGAAACAGAGAAACAGAGAAACTCAAACAGAGAAACTCAGAAACAGAGCAGCAGAGAAACTGAGGAAGAGGAAACGGAGGGAAGGATGGTCGATGTTTTGAACCCTCCGCTCTGAACGACACGATTAACACAGACATTTGGAGGAACGAAGGGAAAACACTTGTTGTGTTTCTTGGCCTGAACACCAGCACTTCATCTCCCCGGTGCTTCCTGCGTGATGTCCTCCACTCTTGTTTCTGACAGCAAGGTCCGAAATTAATTCTCGCCAAGCTCCAAGTACGGGTAAATGTTCCGTTTGGCGAGTAAATATAAGAGGGCTATCCGGGTTAGGGTTAGGGTTATGGAGGGTAAATGTTTGTACCAAAATAGTTAATGTTTTACAGTCTTCATTTTGGTGAAGCTGAATCATCTTCAGTTTACAGTCCGCTTTTAGGCAGTTTGTAGTCAGTTTTTCGGTCAGTCTACAGTCAGTTTTCAGTCAGTTTTTTTGGTCTGTTTTCAGTCAGTTTTCGGTCAGATTTTGGTCAGTTTTCAGTCAGTTCTTTGTCTGTTTTCTGTCAGTTTTCAATCAGTTTTTCAGTCAGTTTTCTGTAATTTTTTTGTCTGTTTTCGGTCAGTTTTCAGTCAGTTTTTCCTTATTTTTTTTGTCTGTTTTAAGTCAGTTTTCCATCAGTTTTCAGTCATTTTTTGGTCAGTTTTCAGGTAGTTTTCAGTCAGTTTTCCGTCAGTTTCAGTCAGTTTTCAGTCAATGAAAACAGAGGATAAACCAGCAGGAATTGCAACCCCAACAAAAGAGTTTTGTGATGTTACAAAGAAAATGCAATTTAATATTTTTGCCGGTAAGAAAGATGCAAATTTTTCCATCTCCCTGCCAACATGGCAACTGAGTCAGAAAGTTAATTTCGGACTCTGACAGAATCTGGTTTCTGCCAGTTTGCAAGTGCAATGGAAACCTTCCCATGTCATGTCTCATAGAAACATGAACCAAACAGAAGGGGGAGAAAAACGCCTCCGCAGATTATTAAGAACATTGTTTAACACTAATATTATAACATAAAGTTTGTTCTGCGTAAAACGATAGAGAGCCGAAGTCGCTTGTTGTGGCTAGAAGGGATACAGCTACGGCCGGAAGTTACGCAAAATAACGCAGAATCTAATAATATAATAATATCTATTTTAATCGTTCCTCAGGAGTGTATTAACCCAAACCACCATCTTTTTCCTAAACATAACCGTCTTCGCTGTAGCTGTTTCCTTTCCAGCCTCAACCCCAGAAGTCCTGACGTCACTTCCTGTCCAGCTACATTACTATACTTAAAAACAAATCTAAGGGTACTCTGCTTGAGTATTTCCATGATCTGCTCAGAAAATATACAGAAAAGTGACAAAACTGACCCAAAACTGACCGAAAGATGACCGAAAACTGATTGAAAACTGACCCAAAACTGACCAAAAGATGACCGAAAGATGACCGAAAAATGACCGAAAACTGGCCAAAAACTGACCCAAAACTGATTGAAAAACTACCGTAAAATGAACAAAAAATGACAAAAAATGACTATAGAATACACAAGAATACAGACTCGTATCCCTAATGGCAACAATCACCAGGAAAAAACAGAAGAAATGTGACATTATTTGAATTACAAAATAGTGTATATGTGGGCCATACGGCCTTCCCTATACACGTCATAAGTTTCTCTTCGGCTCTCTATCCAACATGTCTGACCATTTTAAAATATTACCTTTTGTAATATTTAAACAAATCTATTTTATACCAAGTGATCTTATCCGTGTGCAGCCAGTCTTCCCGTGTGTTTGTGTCCAAACTGTCGGAGCGCTCAGACGTCATCTGATACTATTTTTGATATTCATGTTTAGCCAAAGTAGTATTTAAATGAGTTATCTAAATATGTATATTGTACACTAGAGCTATATATATATATATATATATATACAGGAGCACATATTCAACCAAAGTCTTTGTACAGAGTTTCCTCAACATATTTTCACAAACAAAAACAAAAACAGAATCCTGTTTATGATGTTTATGAAATGTTTTGTGGTGCAGCCTGCAGCGTGTGGTGTGGATGAACTCTGTGTATTTAGCATGCCGTACTATGGAGAGACATCGGTCTCAATTATATGTATGTGTGTGAACACCATTGGCAGATCTGTGTATAAATGAAAAAGCATTTGTGAACATCTTCCTGGAATTTGCAACTTTGAAACGGACAGATTTGTAAATCCAGTTTTTAATCTGGGAATCAAAAAGACATTTGTCCATATAAGGCAGATTTCGGGGGAATGCAGGGTATATAAAACCTGCAACAACAAAAAAGCGGTAGTAACTCGGAAGAATTGTCGGAAAAAAAATCAACGACTCAAAAGGCGACAAATATCAGAAAGGCGCAAACAACTTTGAAAAAAACAAAAAAGTGTTGAAAAACCTACCCACAATCTGTATATTTTAACAGAAGTTGTCCATAAACGTGATTCATATTTATTTATAAAAAATATATATATTTATTTATAAAAAAATGTGTGTCTGTATGTATGTGTGTGTGTGTGTGTGTGTGTGTGTGTGTATATATATATATATATATATATATATATATATATATATATATATATATATATATATATATATATATACACATTTTTGATTAGCATAATTGTTCCTCCGACAACTTATCGGCCACAGAGGTTTTGGAAGTTTGAAGAATTCCATGTTTTTTATCTCGACATTTTAGAATTTAAAAAAAAAAGGTTTTGACTTTTTTTTCCTAATTTTGTTGGGTTGTCTTTTCCGACATTTTAGGTGTTTTTTCCGACTTTGTTTCCAGACTTGTTTATTTTTAGAATTTTTTTTATTAACCTTTATTTTACCAGGAAATAATCCCATTGAGATTCAGAATCTCTTTTTCAAGAGTGTGTGTACACAGACAAACACACACAGACACACACACACAGTTTGGAGACAAACTTTCTGCCAGACTGAACGGAAATCGACTCGTAACACTAGGCCGTTTTCCAAAAAAAAAGCGTGCGATCGCCTGCTGATGACTATGTTTCGGCTTTTCTTTTTAGGAAGATGTTCACAAATGCTTTTCATTAATTTGTAAATGTGTGTCTTGTACTTGTTGTTGTTGTTGTTGTTGTTTTTAATTAGTGGAACTGGTTTTGTGTATTTGCAGATTTTTCTTGCTAACTATTTTTGTGAGTTCACATATCGTTTTGTTGTTCTTTGTTTATGTGTCTTTATATTTACAGATTCAACACATTTGCACACAGATTGTCCATCTGTTCACGCAGATATTATGGGATGTACAGTATCTCTCCCCCCGTTCAATGCTCGATGTGACCGTGTTTAAATTTGTGACTGTCGACACTGGCGTGCGTCCTGGGATTGTGATCGTATGGATGAAGTAATAATTTGTGATTCCTGACATGAACACATCGCTCACAGCTGCGAGGATTTAACCCTCTGAGATCTATCGGTTTTTACACATCTCGCTAAATTCACCTTTTAACCTTTGTGTTGTCTTCCCGTAGACCACTAACTTGTCTTTCTGGGTCAAAATAGAAAATGAACTGCATGGTCAATAAACCTAATTTAAAATGACATTATACTTCATTTGTGAGTTAAAAGTAGCAGAAATTATGAATTATTTTGACTAATAGTTAACTTTAGAGGATGTTAAGCAAATCACAGACGGGTTGATGTCAAAGTTTAGTCAGGATGCTATTTTAAAAGCCATTTACATTTTTTTTGAAATGCTATAAAACTGAATAAAAACACCCAACATTCTATGTAAGTAATCATTCATTTTACCTGCAAAGAATGTTGTCTGGGTTCCATACAACGTACATGCATCCGAGTTATTTTTGGGCAATTTGGTTGAAGGAAACCCATAATTCTGATATAAAAAAAAAAACAATTTTACGTTTTGGTCGTCTTTTTAGACACTTTTGTCATTTTATGTTGAGTGTTTGTTACTTTGTTGATTTTTTTGGACATTTTTGACACATTCTTCAACGTATGTCACTTTCCTTGCCATTTTTGAAGCTTTTTTGTAAAATTTTCCAAATTTTTATAACTCTTTCCAATTTCTTTTGTCAATTTTTGTTCAATGTTCTTTTATAAAAAAAAAAATTTAAATGCTATAAAATTGAAGAAGACACCCAAATTCAATGAAAGTAGTGAATTAATCGTTTATTTGACTTGTGAAGAGTGTTGTAGGGAAACATCTACTTTCTTTCTTTTTTGACAATTTGGTTGAAAGAAAACCCAAATTTCTGATATGAAAACTTTTTGAAAATGGTTCAAATTTGACCCGATGACAACAGGAGGGTTAAAGTGTTTCCATATAACTGATCCCCCCATGTGTTTGGTATCAAAATGTTAAGAACAAACAGCTTTTTGTGTAGTGAGGCTGTCCCAGAGCGATGTGTGAAAAGATAATTAGGCCCTAAAGCTGAAACTTTCAAATTCTTCATATCTGTTGAAGGTGAAAACATTTACACCTTTACTCATTTGGACAAATTGTTTTGGTGCTTTAAATGAGATTAACAAAAGTCTTCTTTGTTTACAAAAGCAGTATATAAATGTGTAATAAATGTCTAAAATAACATTTTGTTATATTGCTTTTTGAGTAGGCGCTTCGTTCTCAGAGGGTTAAAGATAAATCACAATACATTAAAAGAAGAAAATACATTAAATATCATAAAATGTTTTAATGAGGCTTTTTAAATCTTCCGTATGCAGCGGCAGGTAACCAGCCTCCACATTCCTACTGTGTGTGTGTGTGTGTGTGTGTGTGTGTGTGTGTGTGTGTGTGTGTGTGTCGTGTGCATGCGTGTGTGTGTGTGTGTCTCTGGCTGTATTATTTGTTTAACCATTAAATATCTATGATGTAACACTGCTCAGTGTTTTTGTCTTTTGTGATATTTTAATTTTTTTTATATATTATTAATTTTTCTTAAAGCTACATTGTGTAAGAATTTCTCCCATCTAGCGGTGAAATTGTATATGACAACCAACTAAATATTACTTTCTAGCCACCCCACCCCACCTCCCCCCCCATTTCGAGCGTGTAACCGTATTATTCCAAGAAGTACGACTTTGTCTGTGAGTGTTCCTTCCAGTGTAATAGTAATAGTTTGACGTTATTTTGGTACCATTTCCTTGCTAACATCAGCTACCAGGTTCCCAAACGTGCAAGCTAATGTTAGCAAAGTATCAGTTCTATGGTTATTCTGTATACTGTATGAGATTAATAGTGTAAAGTAATGTTTACAGCGTAGGAGAGAAGCAACAGAGGTTTGTGTGTTTAATATATTTCTCTGAGCATTATGAACAATGTCAATGAAACCGAAATGAGCTCTTAGTATCTCCATCGTATACACACAGCTGTTCTAGCTGGAGCTAGTCTGTGTTATAACTGCACATGACGTGAGCTGCCATGGAAATCACGACACATGATTACGTTTATGTTACAAGGTAGACAATACTTTTTCATCATTGACGCCAGGAAAAGTATCCTAGACGTCGTTCTGGCGTTACGCACAACCATGCTACGGTTAGTTAGCCAAGCAACTATAAAACTTTGAATTTACACAATAGGCTGTCCCGTTTCAAATCCTTGCTCCTTATGTGCTTTTTCTTTTGGTCTTGTTGCTTTGACAGTCGCGTTTTCATTTGAATGCTCTTATTAACTTCCTTGGCAACTCCGTTACATGTCCTCGAGGAATAGGCAGAATCCTCCATCTTCAACCGGCTTTCAAATCTGCTGGATGTCGCGAGTAATCTTCTCTCCCTCCCTGGCATTCGTCACGGTGCCACTGAGTGGTAAGGCCCTGACACACCAACCCAATTATCGGCCGTTGGAGGAGCCGTCGGCGTACATTTGGGCCGATTTGACGTGTTGAATCGGAGGCGGGCAGTCGGACTCAATGACCAATCTGATTGGTGGAGTTCTAGCCCTTGACTAGCGAATCAGTGCACTTATTATTTTCCTAAAATACGAGATCATATTCTGAACGAGCCGCCATTAATGGTTGGCTTTGAAATTCGGGAGAAGCCAGACGCGTTTTTCATTTCTGGTTTTCATTTTTTGGGCGACAATACAGATCAGCACCGCCTGCTGTTATGGAGACGTATTACGTCTCGCGCACGCGCAGAACTTACGCTCAAGACGGCGTCGCTTCGTTGTGTTCCGAGGCACTTTTTGGACATCGCGGAGCCAATTGATCAGTCCGACTGGCTTTTCTGTCGATGGCCGGCCGTGGGGTTGGTGTGTCAGGGCCTTAAAAGCGCGAAAGCCGGATGTATGTCCCTCTTTGGCTAATGTATTATAAAGATGGAGGCGCAACATGGCGTCCGTCATTCGAGCGACTTGCTCGTATGTATTCTGAATGATTCTGAATGGCAGATTCTACGCGTACGAGAATACTTTGATTAGTTGGTGGAAGTAATTACACATGAATGAGTAGAGGAGAGCCGGGACGATTGAAACATTCCAGTTTTCTCCGAGTGCAATGATGATAGACAGACTTCCTCAGGTCAAACCATAGAGCATATTAACCTCCTTCTATCAGCCAAATATCGTCCTGTTATTTCCTTTTATCACAGAGTTACAGGCTATAAACGAGTTTTGATGGTCGAAAGTAAACTTCATTAGCAGTTACATTTTTTCAAATTATTAATGAGTGTTTTTCATTTAAAGGTTCGATTACGTGCTTATTCAGTAGATCATTTAGTGTTCTCCACAATCCCAGACTTTCATATTGCATGCTTGTTTACATGGAAAGCAAAACGGGCTATAATGACATATGTCTGTCGGGACAGTTGAATCAGCTGTTGCAATTGTCCTGACCAGGCTGTAACTCCATGTATTTTAAGTAAATGCACAAATATCATTGTTCATCCAATAATTTATGGATGTGAGACATGGAAAAGCAGTTTTAGAAAGATGAAAATATATTTGGGCCCAAAAGGTAGGGGGTCGAGTTTCCCCATATTATCCTGTGGAAACTGACGGTCTGTGGGTCTTTAAGGTCCCATGTTATCCTATGGAGACTGTCATGAATCCAGCATCCTGAGCCTGTTTTGCCAATGTTTTGTTTTCTGCTCTAACCTGAAGTTCGTTTTTTCCTGAGTTTTCCTTAACACATCCCGGCTGATTCACCAACTGCTTTCACCTGCTGCAATCTGCACACACTATCCTGATTACCATCATCTGCACCATAAAAGCCGTGACCAGACATCAATTCCCTGCCGGATCGTTAGCGTTACCAGTATGTTTTTGCTCTCGAGTCAAGCTTCTAGTTTTGTAAAGTCTTTTGCTGTTTTTGCTCTTTTTTGCCTGTCGCTAATCAGCCGCCTGTTCCTCTGCCTACAGTTCTTCACCTGGACCTTGTGCCAGACAGCCAGAGCTTCTTCTCCTGTCTCCCGCCTTCACTTTCTTGGGAGTGCGTGTTAAGAAGGTGGGGAGAAAGAAATGAGTTAAGTTATTGGTTAAAGCAGGAAGTTTAACATCCAATCACAGTAATGATGTTAAAACATAAATCAGACACTGCACAGGTTATTTAGCAATATCCCTGCAGGTTTCAGTGTTGTTATACTAACGTTTATTGTTTGTCATGTTTTTTTTGTCACCAGTGGATCGAGCACGATGAAGTCTGCGGGGACGATTCTGGACGACATCGGCAGCATGTTTGATGACCTGGCTGACCAGCTGGACGCCATGTTGGACTGAAGACTTTCAAATTAAAAGCCTCAACCTCAGGAAGAGAAAAGGAGAAACTCAGAAACCGAAAAACTGAAACAGAGAAACAGAGAAACTCAAACAGAGAAACTCAGAAACAGAGCAGCAGAGAAACTGAGGAAGAGGAAACGGAGGGAAGGATGGTCGATGTTTTGAACCCTCCGCTCTGAACGACACGATTAACACAGACATTTGGAGGAACGAAGGGAAAACACTTGTTGTGTTTCTTGGCCTGAACACCAGCACTTCATCTCCCCGGTGCTTCCTGCGTGATGTCCTCCACTCTTGTTTCTGACAGCAAGGTCCGAAATTAATTCTCGCCAAGCTCCAAGTACGGGTAAATGTTCCGTTTGGCGAGTAAATATAAGAGGGCTATCCGGGTTAGGGTTAGGGTTATGGAGGGTAAATGTTTGTACCAAAATAGTTAATGTTTTACAGTCTTCATTTTGGTGAAGCTGAATCATCTTCAGTTTACAGTCCGCTTTTAGGCAGTTTGTAGTCAGTTTTTCGGTCAGTCTACAGTCAGTTTTCAGTCAGTTTTTTTGGTCTGTTTTCAGTCAGTTTTCGGTCAGATTTTGGTCAGTTTTCAGTCAGTTCTTTGTCTGTTTTCTGTCAGTTTTCAGTCAGTTTTCTGTAATTTTTTTGTCTGTTTTCGGTCAGTTTTCAGTCAGTTTTTCCTTATTTTTTTTTTGTCTGTTTTAAGTCAGTTTTCCATCAGTTTTCAGTCATTTTTTGGTCAGTTTTCAGGTAGTTTTCAGTCAGTTTTCCGTCAGTTTCAGTCAGTTTTCAGTCAATGAAAACAGAGGATAAACCAGCAGGAATTGCAACCCCAACAAAAGAGTTTTGTGATGTTACAAAGAAAATGCAATTTAATATTTTTGCCGGTAAGAAAGATGCAAATTTTTCCATCTCCCTGCCAACATGGCAACTGAGTCAGAAAGTTAATTTCGGACTCTGACAGAATCTGGTTTCTGCCAGTTTGCAAGTGCAATGGAAACCTTCCCATGTCATGTCTCATAGAAACATGAACCAAACAGAAGGGGGAGAAAAACGCCTCCGCAGATTATTAAGAACATTGTTTAACACTAATA
Organism: Perca flavescens; assembly: GCF_004354835.1. Taxonomy (NCBI): domain Eukaryota; kingdom Metazoa; phylum Chordata; class Actinopteri; order Perciformes; family Percidae; genus Perca; species Perca flavescens. The sequence continues at coordinate 31,500,824 of NC_041345.1, forward strand.
TTATAACATAAAGTTTGTTCTGCGTAAAACGATAGAGAGCCGAAGTCGCTTGTTGTGGCTAGAAGGGATACAGCTACGGCCGGAAGTTACGCAAAATAACGCAGAATCTAATAATATAATAATATCTATTTTAATCGTTCCTCAGGAGTGTATTAACCCAAACCACCATCTTTTTCCTAAACATAACCGTCTTCGCTGTAGCTGTTTCCTTTCCAGCCTCAACCCCAGAAGTCCTGACGTCACTTCCTGTCCAGCTACATTACTATACTTAAAAACAAATCTAAGGGTACTCTGCTTGAGTATTTCCATGATCTGCTCAGAAAATATACAGAAAAGTGACAAAACTGACCCAAAACTGACCGAAAGATGACCGAAAACTGATTGAAAACTGACCCAAAACTGACCAAAAGATGACCGAAAGATGACCGAAAAATGACCGAAAACTGGCCAAAAACTGACCCAAAACTGATTGAAAAACTACCGTAAAATGAACAAAAAATGACAAAAAAATGACTATAGAATACACAAGAATACAGACTCGTATCCCTAATGGCAACAATCACCAGGAAAAAACAGAAGAAATGTGACATTATTTGAATTACAAAATAGTGTATATGTGGGCCATACGGCCTTCCCTATACACGTCATAAGTTTCTCTTCGGCTCTCTATCCAACATGTCTGACCATTTTAAAATATTACCTTTTGTAATATTTAAACAAATCTATTTTATACCAAGTGATCTTATCCGTGTGCAGCCAGTCTTCCCGTGTGTTTGTGTCCAAACTGTCGGAGCGCTCAGACGTCATCTGATACTATTTTTTGATATTCATGTTTAGCCAAAGTAGTATTTAAATGAGTTATCTAAATATGTATATTGTACACTAGAGCTATATATATATATATATATATATATACAGGAGCACATATTCAACCAAAGTCTTTGTACAGAGTTTCCTCAACATATTTTCACAAACAAAAACAAAAACAGAATCCTGTTTATGATGTTTATGAAATGTTTTGTGGTGCAGCCTGCAGCGTGTGGTGTGGATGAACTCTGTGTATTTAGCATGCCGTACTATGGAGAGACATCGGTCTCAATTATATGTATGTGTGTGAACACCATTGGCAGATCTGTGTATAAATGAAAAAGCATTTGTGAACATCTTCCTGGAATTTGCAACTTTGAAACGGACAGATTTGTAAATCCAGTTTTTAATCTGGGAATCAAAAAGACATTTGTCCATATAAGGCGCAGATTTCGGGGGAATGCAGGGTATATAAAACCTGCAACAACAAAAAAGCGGTAGTAACTCGGAAGAATTGTCGGAAAAAAAATCAACGACTCAAAAGGCGACAAATATCAGAAAGGCGCAAACAACTTTGAAAAAAACAAAAAAGTGTTGAAAAACCTACCCACAATCTGTACATTTTAACAGAAGTTGTCCATAAACGTGATTCATATTTATTTATAAAAAATATATATATTTATTTATAAAAAAATGTGTGTCTGTATGTATGTATGTGTGTGTGTGTGTGTGTGTGTGTGTATATATATATATATATATATATATATATATATATATATATATATATACACATTTTTGATTAGCATAATTGTTCCTCCGACAACTTATCGGCCACAGAGGTTTTGGAAGTTTGAAGAATTCCATGTTTTTTATCTCGACATTTTAGAATTTAAAAAAAAAAGGTTTTGACTTTTTTTTCCTAATTTTGTTGGGTTGTCTTTTCCGACATTTTAGGTGTTTTTTCCGACTTTGTTTCCAGACTTGTTTATTTTTAGAATTTTTTTTATTAACCTTTATTTTACCAGGAAATAATCCCATTGAGATTCAGAATCTCTTTTTCAAGAGTGTGTGTACACAGACAAACACACACAGACACACACACACAGTTTGGAGACAAACTTTCTGCCAGACTGAACGGAAATCGACTCGTAACACTAGGCCGTTTTCCAAAAAAAAAGCGTGCGATCGCCTGCTGATGACTATGTTTCGGCTTTTCTTTTTAGGAAGATGTTCACAAATGCTTTTCATTAATTTGTAAATGTGTGTCTTGTACTTGTTGTTGTTGTTGTTGTTGTTTTTAATTAGTGGAACTGGTTTTGTGTATTTGCAGATTTTTCTTGCTAACTATTTTTGTGAGTTCACATATCGTTTTGTTGTTCTTTGTTTATGTGTCTTTATATTTACAGATTCAACACATTTGCACACAGATTGTCCATCTGTTCACGCAGATATTATGGGATGTACAGTATCTCTCCCCCCGTTCAATGCTCGATGTGACCGTGTTTAAATTTGTGACTGTCGACACTGGCGTGCGTCCTGGGATTGTGATCGTATGGATGAAGTAATAATTTGTGATTCCTGACATGAACACATCGCTCACAGCTGCGAGGATTTAACCCTCTGAGATCTATCGGTTTTTACACATCTCGCTAAATTCACCTTTTAACCTTTGTGTTGTCTTCCCGTAGACCACTAACTTGTCTTTCTGGGTCAAAATAGAAAATGAACTGCATGGTCAATAAACCTAATTTAAAATGACATTATACTTCATTTGTGAGTTAAAAGTAGCAGAAATTATGAATTATTTTGACTAATAGTTAACTTTAGAGGATGTTAAGCAAATCACAGACGGGTTGATGTCAAAGTTTAGTCAGGATGCTATTTTAAAAGCCATTTACATTTTTTTTGAAATGCTATAAAACTGAATAAAAACACCCAACATTCTATGTAAGTAATCATTCATTTTACCTGCAAAGAATGTTGTCTGGGTTCCATACAACGTACATGCATCCGAGTTATTTTTGGGCAATTTGGTTGAAGGAAACCCATAATTCTGATATAAAAAAAAAAAACAATTTTACGTTTTGGTCGTCTTTTTAGACACTTTTGTCATTTTATGTTGAGTGTTTGTTACTTTGTTGATTTTTTTGGTGCATTTTTTTGGACATTTTTGACACATTCTTCAACGTATGTCACTTTCCTTGCCATTTTTGAAGCTTTTTTGTAAAATTTTCCAAATTTTTATAACTCTTTCCAATTTCTTTTGTCAATTTTTGTTCAATGTTCTTTTATAAAAAAAAAATTTAAATGCTATAAAATTGAAGAAGACACCCAAATTCAATGAAAGTAGTGAATTAATCGTTTATTTGACTTGTGAAGAGTGTTGTAGGGAAACATCTACTTTCTTTCTTTTTTGACAATTTGGTTGAAAGAAAACCCAAATTTCTGATATGAAAACTTTTTGAAAATGGTTCAAATTTGACCCGATGACAACAGGAGGGTTAAAGTGTTTCCATATAACTGATCCCCCCATGTGTTTGGTATCAAAATGTTAAGAACAAACAGCTTTTTGTGTAGTGAGGCTGTCCCAGAGCGATGTGTGAAAAGATAATTAGGCCCTAAAGCTGAAACTTTCAAATTCTTCATATCTGTTGAAGGTGAAAACATTTACACCTTTACTCATTTGGACAAATTGTTTTGGTGCTTTAAATGAGATTAACAAAAGTCTTCTTTGTTTACAAAAGCAGTATATAAATGTGTAATAAATGTCTAAAATAACATTTTGTTATATTGCTTTTTGAGTAGGCGCTTCGTTCTCAGAGGGTTAAAGATAAATCACAATACATTAAAAGAAGAAAATACATTAAATATCATAAAATGTTTTAATGAGGCTTTTTAAATCTTCCGTATGCAGCGGCAGGTAACCAGCCTCCACATTCCTACTGTGTGTGTGTGTGTGTGTGTGTGTGTGTGTGTGTGTGTGTGCTCGTGTGCATGCGTGTGTCTCTGGCTGTATTATTTGTTTAACCATTAAATATCTATGATGTAACACTGCTCAGTGTTTTTGTCTTTTGTGATATTTTAATTTTTTTTATATATTATTAATTTTTCTTAAAGCTACATTGTGTAAGAATTTCTCCCATCTAGCGGTGAAATTGTATATGACAACCAACTAAATATTACTTTCTAGCCACCCCACCCCACCTCCCCCCCCATTTCGAGCGTGTAACCGTATTATTCCAAGAAGTACGACTTTGTCTGTGAGTGTTCCTTCCAGTGTAATAGTAATAGTTTGACGTTATTTTGGTACCATTTCCTTGCTAACATCAGCTACCAGGTTCCCAAACGTGCAAGCTAATGTTAGCAAAGTATCAGTTCTATGGTTATTCTGTATACTGTATGAGATTAATAGTGTAAAGTAATGTTTACAGCGTAGGAGAGAAGCAACAGAGGTTTGTGTGTTTAATATATTTCTCTGAGCATTATGAACAATGTCAATGAAACCGAAATGAGCTCTTAGTATCTCCATCGATACACACAGCTGTTCTAGCTGGAGCTAGTCTGTGTTATAACTGCACATGACGTGAGCTGCCATGGAAATCACGACACATGATTACGTTTATGTTACAAGGTAGACAATACTTTTTCATCATTGACGCCAGGAAAAGTATCCTAGACGTCGTTCTGGCGTTACGCACAACCATGCTACGGTTAGTTAGCCAAGCAACTATAAAACTTTGAATTTACACAATAGGCTGTCCGTTTCAAATCCTTGCTCCTTATGTGCTTTTTCTTTTGGTCTTGTTGCTTTGACAGTCGCGTTTTCATTTGAATGCTCTTATTAACTTCCTTGGCAACTCCGTTACATGTCCTCGAGGAATAGGCAGAATCCTCCATCTTCAACCGGCTTTCAAATCTGCTGGATGTCGCGAGTAATCTTCTCTCCCTCCCTGGCATTCGTCACGGTGCCACTGAGTGGTAAGGCCCTGACACACCAACCCAATTATCGGCCGTTGGAGGAGCCGTCGGCGTACATTTGGGCCGATTTGACGTGTTGAATCGGAGGCGGGCAGTCGGACTCAATGACCAATCTGATTGGTGGAGTTCTAGCCCTTGACTAGCTTAATCAGTGCACTTATTATTTTCCTAAAATACGAGATCATATTCTGAACGAGCCGCCATTAATGGTTGGCTTTGAAATTCGGGAGAAGCCAGACGCGTTTTTCATTTCTGGTTTTCATTTTTTGGGCGACAATACAGATCAGCACCGCCTGCTGTTATGGAGACGATACGTCTCGCAAGACGCAGCGCAGAACTTACGCTCAAGACGGCGTCGCTTCGTTGTGTTCCGAGGCACTTTTTGGACGTCGCGGAGCCAATTGATCAGTCCGACTGGCTTTTCTGTCGATGGCCGGCCGTGGGGTTGGTGTGTCAGGGCCTTAAAAGCGCGAAAGCCGGATGTATGTCCCTCTTTGGCTAATGTATTATAAAGATGGAGGCGCAACATGGCGTCCGTCATTCGAGCGACTTGCTCGTATGTATTCTGAATGATTCTGAATGGCAGATTCTACGCGTACGAGAATACTTTGATTAGTTGGTGGAAGTAATTACACATGAATGAGTAGAGGAGAGCCGGGACGATTGAAACATTCCAGTTTTCTCCGAGTGCAATGATGATAGACAGACTTCCTCAGGTCAAACCATAGAGCATATTAACCTCCTTCTATCAGCCAAATATCGTCCTGTTATTTCCTTTTATCACAGAGTTACAGGCGATAAACGAGTTTTGATGGTCGAAAGTAAACTTCATTAGCAGTTACATTTTTTCAAATTATTAATGAGTGTTTTTCATTTAAAGGTTCGATTACGTGCTTATTCAGTAGATCATTTAGTGTTCTCCACAATCCCAGACTTTCATATTGCATGCTTGTTTACATGGAAAGCAAAACGGGCTATAATGACATATGTCTGTCGGGACAGTTGAATCAGCTGTTGCAATTGTCCTGACCAGGCTGTAACTCCATGTATTTTAAGTAAATGCACAAATATCATTGTTCATCCAATAATTTATGGATGTGAGACATGGAAAAGCAGTTTTAGAAAGATGAAAATATATTTGGGCCCAAAAGGTAGGGGGTCGAGTTTCCCCATATTATCCTGTGGAAACTGACGGTCTGTGGGTCTTTAAGGTCCCATGTTATCCTATGGAGACTGTCATGAATCCAGCATCCTGAGCCTGTTTTGCCAATGTTTTGTTTTCTGCTCTAACCTGAAGTTCGTTTTTTCCTGAGTTTTCCTTAACACATCCCGGCTGATTCACCAACTGCTTTCACCTGCTGCAATCTGCACACACTATCCTGATTACCATCATCTGCACCATAAAAGCCGTGACCAGACATCAATTCCCTGCCGGATCGTTAGCGTTACCAGTATGTTTTTGCTCTCGAGTCAAGCTTCTAGTTTTGTAAAGTCTTTTGCTGTTTTTGCTCTTTTTTGCCTGTCGCTAATCAGCCGCCTGTTCCTCTGCCTACAGTTCTTCACCTGGATTGTCACTCTCACCTGCCTCGCTGTTGACTTCACTGCAGTACATTTGGATCAGCACAAAACCCTGCCACCTTCCAGCCCCACTCCCTGCCGACCAACTGGACCACACCATTTCCATATTCTATTCCAAATAAATACCCCCCTTTATATCTACTTACCTTGTCCTGGTCTGCGTTTGGGTTTCTGCACTTGACTAATCCTGACCGAACGATCCGGCCAAGATGAACCCAGCAGATCTGGACTCAGTACGGCATGCCATTTCCCAGCAAGTATTAAAGAGGGAGACGAATGGCTGACGGGATTTAATACTCCTATGGGCCACTTTGAGTATCTGGTCATGCCATTTTGGCTCAATAATGCCCTGGCAGTTTTCCAGAGTATGGTTAACGACGTTCTGAGAGACCTGATCGTCGTTTTGTGTTTGTTACTTGGATGACATTCTTGTGTTTTCTGAAGATCTGCTTAACCATGTCCTGCATGTCAAACAGGTTCTGCAGCGGTTATTGGAGAACCGGCTGTTCGTTAAGGCTGAGAAATGTGATTTTCACGCCCACACCACCTCCTTCCTCGGTTACATAATCTCCGAGGGTCAGTTGAAGATGGATCTTGAGAAAGTTAAGGCGGTACTCGATTGGCCTCATCCCGAGTCCAGGTTGCAACTCCAGAGGTTTCTGGGGTTTGCAAATTTCTACAGACGGTTCATCCACGATTATAGCTGAGTGGCCGCTCCGCTCACTGCCCTGACTTCAAGTTCTAGATCATTCAGTTGGAATCCGGCAGCTAACAAGGCTTTCCTGGATCTGAAAAAACGCTCCACGGATGCACCTATCCTCTCTCACCCAGATACGTCTCGTCAGTTCGTTGTGGAAGTGGATGCTTCTGAGTGGCGCCACTGGCTGGAGGGGGCTGAACTGCAGTTTGTGGTTTGGACAGACCACAAAAACCTTGCATATTTGCAATCTGCCAGACGTCTGAACTCACGACAAGCCAGGTGGGCCTTGTCTTTTTTGGACGCTTCAATTTTTCTCTCACCTTTCGACCTGGCTCACGGAACGGCAAGGCAGACGCTCTTTCACGGATGTTTTCCATAGCACTGAAAGATGAGGTTACACCGGAGACTTTTCTGCCACAGAAGCTCGTCATGGGTGCTGTCACCTGGAGGATCGAGGAGGAAGTGATGACAGCCCTTCGGACTCAGCCCAGTCCTGGTAATGGTCCGCCAGGTCGTCCGTTTGTGCCCGACTCTGTCCATTCTGCTGTGCTTCAGTGGGCCCACGCCAGCAAGATGGCTTGTCCCCCCGGTGTGGCTAGGACTATGGCCTTACTGCGCAGATGGTTTAGGTGGCCTGCCATGGGAGACCAGACTCGGAGTTTCGTTGCTGCATGCCCGGTGTGCGCTCAAAATAAGGGAACCAATCGACCCAGCTCTGGACTTGTGCATCCTCTGCCCATTCCTCAGCGACCTTGGTCGCATCTGGCTCTGGATTTTGTGTCCGGGTTGCCCTTATCTGAAGGGAACACCGTTGTCCTGACGGTAGTGGACAGATTCAGTAAGTTTGCTCACTTTCATCATAAACCCAGCCGTGGTCCGTCTAAAATTGCCCAAGACCCTCAGAGTGGGGGGTACTGTCATGAATCCAGCATCCTGAGCCTGTTTTGCCAATGTTTTGTTTTCTGCTCTAACCGGAAGTTCGTTGTTTTCCTGAACACATCACGGCTGATTCACCAACTGCTTTCACCTGCTGCAATCTACACACCCGGTTCTGATTACCATCCTCTGCACCATAAAAGCCATGACCAGACATCCATTCCCTGCCAGATCGTTGGCGTTACCAGTACGTTTTTGCTCTCGAGTCAAGCTTCTAGTTTTGTAAAGTCTTTTGCTGTTTTTGCTCTTTTTTGCCTGTCGCTAATCAGCCGCCTGTTCCTCTGCCTACAGTTCTTCACCTGGATTGTCACTCTCACCTGCCTGGCTGTTGACTTCACTGCAGTACATTTGGATCAGCACAAAACCCTGCCACCTTCCAGCCCCACTCCCTGCCGACCAACTGGACCACACCATTTCCACGTTCTATTCCAAATAAATACCCCCCTTTATATCTACTTACCTTGTCCTGGTCTGCGTTTGGGTTTCTGCACTTGACTAATCCTGACAGAGACTGACGGGCTGTGGGGCGTTAAGGGCACTTATTTGGATGTGCAGTGGCCTAACACACTTAAAAAAAACCTAGTGAAATGACATTTTCTACAATAGAAACATGATATCAATGGGGAAAACGTACTGCTATAAAAACGGCAGAATCATCCACAGTGCATGATATTTCAATAACCACTTCATACACGCTTCACAATGATGGCAAACAGACATTCACGAAGACGTATAGCCCAGCAGCAATCTAAGTTACATATTTGTGGAAGAACAAAGTTTTTGTTTGCTAAGAATCAACTCAAAGAATGACACAATGGAGCTATAACCTGCCAGTTCACGCCAATGAGACAGTGTATCATCTCCATAGCAACGACACTTTGTTTCCCATTATTAGTTGCTATTTAAAGAGTTAAACCCTGGCGGGGTTGAGCCCGGTTTATGAACACCTCTCCCCATTCCAACCTTTGTCCACACACACACACACACACACACACACAGCCTCAGCTCGTCTTTCATCACTCGGTCAACACCGCACACAATCCCTGCTCCACACTCTGAGGACGGCCAATAAAAGAAGGGAAAAGCTCCGTTTGCAGAATGATACTGGTGGAAGTATTCAGATCCTTTACTGCAGTAAAAGTACTAATATCACACTGTTAAACACGGTAAAAGTCTGGAAGTATCATCAGGGAAATGGGGTTAATCTCGAAAAAGCGACAAAACGCCAAAAGGCGACAAATTTCAGAAAAAGCAGCAAAACTGTTGGAAATTAATAAAGGCGACACGTATCGCAAAAAACGGCAAAAATACGCATCAACCTTAAAAAAGAAAAAAACCTTTTAAAAAATAAATTAGAAAAAGCCCAGTTTGGATTATTGGAGACAGGCGTTGGAAACGTTTTTGTCATTTTTGAGGGGGATATTTATTATTATTTTTTCTACTATTTTTTTGATGTTATGAACCCCCCCCCCACCCCCGCGCCACAATGTTGAACCCAAAGTTACGCCCTCCGGCACACAGACACTCAGACACACCCAGACACACACAGACACACCCAGACACACACACACTCAGAAAAACACAGACACACACAGTGAGACACACACACACACACACACACACACACACACACACACACACACACACACACACACAAACAGACACTTACACATACACACACACTTACTCATACACACACCACACACACACACCATCTCAGCGTGACTTGTAGCTGTTATATTGTCGGCTAGTTTCCTTCAGAATCAAACATCAGATGTTATAAACTACATGTGTTCTGTGTGCAGGAATCTGAATGTGTAAACTAACTAGTAACTAAAGCTGGAACAGATGAATGTAGCGGAGTAACTAAAGTAACTAGTAACTAAAGCTGGAACAGATGAATGTAGCGGAGTAACTAAAGTAACTAGTAACTAAAGCTGGAACAGATGAATGTAGCGGAGTAACTAAAGTAACTAGTAACTAAAGCTGGAACAGATGAATGTAGCGGAGTAACTAAAGTAACTAGTAACTAAAGCTGGAACAGATGAATGTAGTGGAGTAAAAAGTCCAATATTTCTCTCTGAAATGTAGCAGAGTACAAGTAGAAAGTGGCATGAAAAGAAAAGACTCAAGTAAAGTACAAGTACCTCAACATCTGGTACTGAAGTACAGTACAGTACCGCCGCAGGCTGATATTTGTGTTTTTACATTTAGGACTTTGAATTAATAGTCCATTGAGATACAGATAGCTTGACTCACTGACCAATCAGAAGAGACACCATCTGATTGTGACGCAGCTCTGCAGTCGGTTAGTCACGTGACTTTTGATCTGTGTTCCGGGATAACCAAATAACAGACACACCCCTCTACCCCTCCCCTCCCCACCCCAAATGACAGCTGGCTCTATATAATTTTCTAGCAGTGAGCCCCAGTCAGTCTGAGTCAGGAACCGTCCGAGCTGCTGAGTCTGACACGAACGAGGTAAGAACACCGGAACCACTCCTCGCCGAACTCCGCTCTAAAAGCTCAACATTTAAAACTTGATCGCGTATCGGCAAATATCCGTGCTCCATAGAATACACGTCAACACGGTTTGTGGAAAAGTAGGCGTGACTTTACATCGGCTAACATCTGGTACACGTTATAGAACCCTGTTCAAAAAAATCTCAACTTGAACCATTGTTTTGTCCACTAATTCCCGGCGTTCTTCCGCCAACGTTATATTAGCGTCACACAGTCGAGCAGACCGACTCTGTCCATCAGAGTTAAGATTAATCCGCAACAATGGCTAGTTTGTGTTATGAATGCACGCCGTACTTAATGCAGCTTCTATTTAATTCCATACATATCTTAATCGATGTTCTGCCAGGCCTAAACACTGCCTAAGACGAAAGAGACCTTAAATGTGTAGGGTTTGTAATGGGAGTTTGGTATCAAGTTTTAAGAATGCGTCATGGCGTAAAACCAGGAAGCGCCTCACCTTCCTGCAGTTACATGCTGTATATAAAGGCTGTATGTGCTTGGTCAACACTAACTACACATGAAGTGTATGTTATGTGACTCTGAGAAAGAACAGATTTATGTTGTAAACAGGCAAGTGTATGGCGGAGCTGATGCACTTTGTACTGAACAATCCAGTTCATATATTTTCCCCTGCAGAGGCCCTTCCTTGCTCCCACCCTCGTCCTGAATCTCAGACATTTTCCATCTTGGTTTTTAGGTGTTTTTTGTCAGAACTTCTCTTTCTCATAACCCCATGTTTTAAAAAAAAAAACATGGCTCAGGCTTTTTATTTTGATGTTGATGTTGCCTCATCCTTGAAACCATAATCAATAACCGATATCTATCTCTGTGAGGCGGTGCTGGGCGAGTCCCTGAGCGTCCTGCGGAAGGGTAACCCCATAATAATCAGTTTTTATAAAGTGTGATTGCAGGCGGGGCAGTTGGAACAAACATGAGTTGAGAAACCGTTTGACCTGAACTGATAAATGATTGATGGTCTGTCAGATGACAAGAGGAACACTTAATGCTCAGTGCACAGAGAGGTGTGTGTGGATTTTCTGTGTGTATTCTGTGTAGCAGGTGTGTCCGTGTGCATACCTGAGCTTTATATACCTGACGTACGTTTTGTCATTCACTTCAACGTAAAGCTCTGAGTCTTTCTGTTGTGCGTCTCTCCCCTCTCTCTCTCTGTCTGCAGTTTTTTTAGTTTGAATCATGTCTAGGAATGGAGGACACCAGGGGCCAGGGTCTGAGGGGCCGGGGGGAGCGTCCATCATCCGCATCCCGCCCCACCACTACATCCACGTCCTGGACCAGAACACCAACATCGCCCGGGTGGAGATCGGACCGCTCACGTACATCCGCCAGGACAACGAGAGGTCAGAGGCCACACATCCTGATTGGTTCTTCTGGCTCTGGGGGGGCAGGTCTTACACAAATACTGAAGTTTGACCAACACATTTGGGGCTAATCATTTGGGAGAACTCTTGAAAGAAATGGAATCGGAAGACACAGATGTCTTCACTTTACTGCTTAAAATCAGAAGTGTCCAAATTCTTTTATACTAAGGTCCCAAAAGAAATGTTGATGATGAAGAAATCCATAATTCTTGGTACGTAAAACGTATGCATTTAATTTAATAGGGGCGTATACCGGCACGTTTTTTTTTTATGTTGCCGTTAAAAACTCAGATAAGTGCTTTTTTGCGGCACAAAATGTCCGTAGTGTTGTCACGGGATTTTATGTCTCTTTCAAAATAAGAGCGTGTGCGCCGGCCCCAAAACATTGGGCAGCGTTGCTTTAAAGTGTTCACATATGTGCAAAAATATGCTGATTAATAGGTCTGAGTTCTTTTGGAGTGTTGAAACCGACCAAAGTGTAAAGAAAACACCCCATAGAGACTTCAGACCTTTTAATCTTGTGATTGATTATGATCCATGTTGACACACATGAACAAGAGCAGATTGTTCAACACTTTGTTTGTTTGATTTAAAGACTATTGTGTTGCAGAGATGAAGTGGGATGAGTCAGCTGTGTATCCATGTCATAGTGTAGAGGTTACGGTTCAATATGTTGAGTCATTTTATACATGTAGGGCTGCAGCTAACGTGGTAGATAGGAAGGTCGGACGGTTGGTAGGAGGGTTGATGGGAAGGTAGGAGGGTTGATGGGAAGGTAGGTAGGACGGCTGATAGGAAGGTAGGACGGTTGGTAGGAACGAAAGTAGGATAGTTGGTAGGAAGGTAGATGGGAAGGTAGGAGGGTTGATGGGAAGGTAGGAGGGTTGATGGGAAGGTAGGTATGTAGGTAGGACGGTTGGAGGGTTGATAGGAAGGTAGGACTGTTAATAGGAAGATGGGTAGGTATGTAGGTAGGATGGTTGATAGGAAGGTAGGACGGTTGATAGGAAGGTAGGTATGTAGGTAGGACGGTTTGAGAGTTGATAGGAAGGTAGGAGGGTTGATAGGAAGGAAGGATAGTTGGTAGGACGGTTGGTAGATAGGAAGGTAGGAGGGTTGGTAGGAAGGTAGGAATGTTGATGGGAAGGTAGGACGGTCGATAGGAAGGTAGGTATGTATGTAGGTAGGACGGTTGGAGGGTTGATAGGAAGTAGGGCTGGACGATTTTGGCTAAAATCATAATCACGATTAATCGAACAAGTTACCTCGATTACGATTATTGAACGATTTATTTAAAAAGAAAAAAATCGTATACTGTAAATATGTTCACGTTTATTTTGTCTAATGAAAGAGTGCATAATCCTATCTTTGTGATTCTAAAATGAGATAGCAACGCACAGGTAGCGATTAATGCTTATTTATTAAATATTTCAAACAACTGAACTGAAAAGATTTTACATTTAAATAAAAACGTCTTTATAAAAAAGTAATTTAAGTTTTAAAGGGGTGATAAAATGCAAAACCGATTTTACCCTGTCATAGTTGAATAACGACAGTTCGGTGGGTAAATAGGACATACATATGAGCTCAAAATCCCACTGACACCCCTTTACTATGAAAATCTCATATTTTGAAACTGCCGCTGAAAACGGGCGAATCTCAACAAAGCTAGTTGCTTACGTAAGCGTCTCAAAATCCGGAACCTTTGTCTCGCCCATGGGTGTATTAAGAGACCGTCACGCCCCAACATTTACATAGGCTACACAACTGACCTGAGATCAGGTAGTCTTCTGAATCTAGGTCATGCAGATCTCTGCTATTCCATTACAAAATTCATTTCTGAAACTTTTTTTATGTGAGAAATCAACTATGTAAAGCTCAAATATGGGCTGTTTTACAAAAATGTATGGCTAATTGCAAATTTTGTCCGACTGTGTGTCGGACTTCAGCGGCCGGTGCTGCCTGGGTTACTGCCTCGCCGCCCGGCCTGCCTTCCTTCACAGACCCCGGCCTGCTCTGAGCTCGATTGAGCTCCGTTACGGCTGGCAGCCCACAGCACTCCATACCCGCGCAAAGTCACCGGTTTTTGGCTAATGGACTACTAAACGCCGGTGCTCTGACAGAGCTCCAGAGCCTGCAGTTCCCCTCTTCCTAATGCCAGGTGTGTGTGTGAGTGGTCAGCGAGCTTGTTACGCCAGCAATCTCTTACCACAGGTTCCAGTTAATTATATATATAATAATATATATAATTATAATGTGTGTAATTATCACATTACCACTCTCCTCCTCAATAGCTTCAGACACAGAAATGGCACATACTAAAGAAAGCTCATTGTGGGACTGGCTCTAGTGGCTGTAGTTCTGCACCAAAGCTGAATTTTGGGAAAGAGACTTCAGATACAGTATTAGGGGACCACTAAGGTCTATATAAAAGAGACTTCAGATACAGTATTAGGGGACCACTAAGGTCTATATAAAGAGACTTCAGATACAGTATTAGGGGACCACTAAGGTCTATATAAAAGAGACTTCAGATACAGTATTAGGGGACCACTAAGGTCTATATAAAAGAGACTTCAGATACAGTATTAGGGGACCACTAAGGTCTATATAAAAGCATCCAAAGAGCACCATGTCATGGGACCTTTTAACTTGAAATCGGACACCGTTGTTAGCTTTATAAAACATTTAGTTAGATGTTGTATAAGTGGCGTGATGAAATTCAAACTGTAAATATACTCGAATTACGACCAAAAATGAAGCTAACTAGCCGCAATCTGTACACATAGGATTGTAGGGACAGTTGCAGCTAACGAAACCCTTACAGTTCACAAATATTCATTAAGTTGAAATCGGACACCGTTGTTGGCTTTATAAGACATTTAGGTATGTGTTGTATAGCTAGGTGGCGTGACATGTGTGTAACATGTTGTGAGATTGCTGGTGTAACAAGCTCGCTGACCGCGCTCTCACTCTCACACAACGGGCCATTTAGCTAGCAGGAAGAGGGGAGTTACAGGCCCTGGAGTTCTGTCAGGGCTGCCAGCCTAACGGAGCTCACAGCAGGCCGGGGTCTGTGGAGGAAGGCAAGCCGGGCGGCGAGGCAGCAGCACCGCTGCTGAAGTCCGACACACAGTCTTACCATATTTGCAATTAGCCATACATTTTGGTAAAACGGCCCATATTTGAGCTTTATATAGTTGATTTCTCACATAAAAAAAGTCTCAGAAGTGAATTTGGTAATGAAACATTGCAGTGTCTGGAATATGAGATTCTGTTGCTTCTCTAATGTGTGTGTATTGGGGATTCACTCAACCAATCAGCGTGCATTTCTAATGTCTGCGTATGGCAATTCGCTCAACCAATCAGCGCGCAGCTCATCTAAATATTCACGAGCATACCATATTTGGAAGAAAAGCTCTTGTTACAAATAGGGCCAAAACACAGGGATGCATAAGGGCCAATAAAATATCAACCAGGCCATTTTCAGCCCAACCAATGTTGCATATCCAATTAGGAGACCATAAGGAACAGTGTGAAATACTATCACCCCTTTAATGTAAAAACAAAAGTTCATCTCTGACGTGTGATCGACTGGAAAATATGCTGTCTCAAGGCACGTGTTGCGCAGCTTCCATTCATCGTCAATGTGGTACAATGTAAGGCTCAAATATGCGTCCATCGTCCTGCTTGGCCACAGATCAGATGTGGCTGCAAAGTGCTTAACAGACTTAAGTTCAGCAGCTACTTTTTTACGACACGTTTGGTACGTGTTGGGCAGCGCAGTTTGGGAAAAATAGTGTCGCGATGGCACAGTGTATCTTCTGTCGAGTGTTTTAACGAGTTGTTTAAACCCACTGTGCTCCACCGTAGCTATGGGAGCCATGTCCTTCGCGATGTAGTAACTAATGGTGTCAGTTATTTCTCTCCATTTTCTTTAATCCTTTTCATATTGTGTAGCATTTGTAAATGTGTGTGTTATTGACACCTGCTTTGTGGAGGCACTTGTTGCTGGGCGATTGTCAGCCTCTTTTTTTTTTTTTTTTTTGAGCCATTCACTGTTCATATTCGGTAATGTGATTGTAGGGCTGTGACGGTATAGTTTTTTTCTTACCGCGGTGAAGAAGCAACGTATCACCGCGGTATGGCGGTTAACCGCAACCCCTTTTAAGAGAGTAGCGTTAGAGCAAGAATAGCAGGGGGCCTTAAGTAGGTGCTGTCAGTGCTCGTGTGGTAGCGCAAGGAGAGCGAGCGGTAACGGAGAGTAGTGTAGTGCAGCTGTGAGGAAAAGCGAGAGGAAAAAGAGATAACAAAGATGATGTAAAGTGAGTTAAACGTGAACAATAAAACGACAAGCTTCTCAAGACACGGTGGCTTTATCTGTTGTCAATTCTGCCAGTAGAGTGAATAGCGTTACCCCCGAAAAAGCTTCGGCTTAAACCATACAACATACGTTGCAGTCATTTGGCGTTTTTCCATTACATGGTACCTGCTCAACTCGCCTCGACTCGCTGTGCGTTCGTTTTCCATTGCAGATTTTAGTATCGCCTCAGCGTGGCTGGTCGTCATAGCGACTGCCGTGGGAGTGGCTTAGTAGCTTGCTTCTTTCCGACCAATCAGCAGCCTGCAGGGTTTCACGTCACCTTCTCGGCTCGCCTCAGCTTGCTTGGAACCTCGACTGAGCAGGTACTAAAAAAGTACCTGTTAGCAGGTACCAGGTACTTTTTTTTTTTTTAGTAATGGAAAACCAAAAAAGGCGAGTAGAGTCGAGGCGAGTAGGTACCATGTAATGGAAAAGCGCCAATAGACTGTATAAAAAGATTGCAGTTTTTCCATTTCAGCTCAATGTCAGTCTTTACTATGTCTTGCTGTCATTTAAGGCCGCGTTGCCTTTTCTCCTCTCCGTTGATCTATTCCACAGACAGTTCAGAAAGCTCTATTGTCGATAAAGTTAAAAATAAAGTAATTGTTAGCCGACAATGGCGAGTGCAGACACTTGGCAGCACAGCGGTCTAGCAGCTGAGCAGACAGAGAGCAGAGAGGGCAACTCGGCACTCCGCTAACTTGTGGCTCTCACTACCAACATGAGCTGCTCTGTTTAGGCTACAAAACGTGCATGCAGGCTGACATTTAACCATGCGGTTTTGTCAGGATTAATCTATAAACAGAAGGAAACTCCGCTAGCTGCTAGGCTAAAGTGCAATGGTAAACACTGCAGCGGTAAAGTATTTTATTTTCTCTCCATAACCTCTTCAAATAGGAGAGAATACAACAAAGTACACCGAGAGGTACATAAACACACTGCGACGCGCTCACGATTGTATTGCAATGATTTATTCCTCCACACGTAAAATACAACTAGCACTGCAGTTACCAAATGTAAAGTTACTTTGTGAGTCGAAATTTGCGCGTCAGTGTGTTTATGCATCTCAGTGTTTAGTCCCTCGCGGCAGCACTATGTTGGACCGCTTACAGCCGCAACATTGGTCAACAGAAAGTGTTGGCTCCCAGGCTCACCACGTGATCAGGTGAAGCAAACAAATATGTTATAACTTCCGCTCAAACCGCGATGAAAACGCCCACCACCTACAATACAAGTGCACAACACAATAATCAATAAATAATATAAATGAGACCATAAACAACATACACTATGTGGCTCCTACACTGTCGATGAGGATAACTAAACAATGATTGTTGCTTTCATAATCTTTAATATCACACGACCTGTGTTCTCCTGTAACCTTCGGCAGCAAAAAAAAAAAAAAATGCGGTGATGGCGGTAGTGATGTCATCACCACGGTAGTGGCACGTCACCGCTGGTATTGCGGTGATGCGGTTATCGTCCCAGCCCTATGTGATTGCACTCCAGGTGTTGAAATAGATTGCTGGTATTACCTTTGGTCGCTGTAACAGTTTTTCTGCAGTGTTTGCATTTGACTTGAGTGTCGTCTTTATTGAAACCAAAATGTGTCCAAACGGCGGACCCTGCATGTTTTTTTGGTACAAGCGGCTCCGGCTCCTGTTGCTGAGTTGACTCGGTGTTTGAGTTCTCCTCCATGTTGCTTCAATGTCGCAGACTGGACGGGGCGGAGTCACGAGACTACACTATCAGAGGCCGTAATATGTTTTAAGAGGAAAGTACATTAACACACAGTGGGCGGCCGCGGAAATATTAATAGGATTAAAAGACCGAAATAACCAACTTGGTAAAATGACGTCTGTTATAGGCTCTGAATTTCGGTTTCAATAATTTTTCGATTAATCATCCAGCCCTAATAGGAAGGTAGGACGGTTAATAGGAAGGTAGGTATGTAGGTAGGACGGTTGGACGGTTGATAGGAAGGTAGGTATGGTTAATAGGAAGATGGGTAGGTATGTACAGTAGGTAGGATGGTTGATAGGAAGGTAGGTATGTAGGTAGGATGGTTGGAGGGTTGATAGGAAGGTAGGAGGGTTGATAAGAAGGAAGGTAGGTATGTAGGTTGGACAGTTGATAGGAAGGTAGGTACGGTTAATAGGAAGATGGGTAGGTATGTAGGTAGGATGGTTGATAGGAAGGTAGGACGGTTGATAGGAAGGTAGGTATGTAGGTAGGACAGTTTGAGGGTTGATAGGAAGGTAGGAGGGTTAATAGGAAGGAAGGTAGGTATGTAGGTTGGACAGTTGATGGGAAGGAAGGACGGTTAATAGGAAGATGGGTAGGTATGTAGGTAGGATGGTTGATAGGAAGGTAGGTAGGACGGCTGATAGGAAGGTAGGATAGTTGGTAGGAAGGTGTGTATATAGGAAGGTTGATGGGAAGGTAGGAGGGTTGATGGGAAGGTAGGAGGGTTGATGGGAAGGTAGGAGGGTTGATGGGAAGGTAGGATAGTTGGTAGGAAGGTAGGTAGGACGGTTGATAGGAAGGTAGGTAGGACGGTTGATAGGAAGATAGATAGGTAAGCAGGCAGGCAGGCAGGTAGGGACCTTTACCCGGCACTGTGCTTTATGTTGCTGTAAAAAATTCAGATGAAGTGCTTTTTAGCGGCACAAAATGTACGTTGTGTTGTCGCCATGGTCGGGATTTTACAGCTCTTTCAAAATAAGAGCATGTGTACTTTGTGTTTTGATTGAAAGACTTTTGTGTCCAAGAGATGAACTGGGATGAGTCAGCTGTGTAAACTGGGATGAGTCAGCTGTTTATCCGTTTCACGGTACAGCGGTTATGGTTCAATATGTTGAGATTTTTTAACCCGTTTTCCCTTTTTAAATGGTTTTTAAAACCGTATCCTGACTAAACTGTGACATAAACCCTTCTGTGATTATTCATCATCCTCTAAACTTAATTTTTTATCACACTTATTTCTGCTACTTTTAACTCACAAATGAGGTATGCCATTTAAATTAGGTTTATTGACCATGCATTTAAAAAAGCACTGAAAAACATTTTTATCAACATTTTTGTCGTTTTTGCAGACTTTTTTTAATTTTTTTTATTTAAATAGTTTTTGTTTACAATTTAGTGGCTTTTTCTTACGTTGTTGACAGGCTTTTAACAAAAATTTAAGTGATGGTTATTGTCGCTTCTTTGTAATTTTATTTTTTTTTCTCGCAGAGGTTTTTCTAGTTTTTAGTTTACAATTTGTTGCTTTTTTTAAAAAACGTTTTTCAGAGTGCTGTTCATGCCGGTTCGGATGATCATGGTGCCGCCGCGTCACTACTGCGTGGTCATCAACCCGGTGGCCCGCGATGATGACCAGCAGGTCCTCTTCGACCAATCGGGGCAGGCCAAACTCCGCCACGCCGACCTAGAGATCCGTCTGACCCAGGACCCCTTCCCCCTGTACCCCGGAGAGGAGATCCAGCAGGTCTGGCCCCCACTGCTGTGGAATATGTTGGGAATATTTTGAGAAAGTCTAAAGATTTAAAAAAAAAAAAAAAAAAAAAAAAAAGTCAGAAGTTCGTGAGTGCGTGCGTGATGTTGTGCTACATTTGCTTGTATGTATAAAGTGTGATTGATAATAAGATGCGTTGTTTATATGTGTGCAGGACGTGACTCCGCTGCAGATCGTGTACCCCGACACAGCGCTGCGTCTCCAGGCGCTGCTGGACTTCCAGGGGGAGGGGGGGGTGAAGAGAGTGGCCGGAGACGAGTGGCTGTTCGAGGGACCAGGTGGGGGTTTGAACTGGAGATTCCGTCTGGCATCTCTTTAGTTTCTTCTCAAAGTCTTTTCAGTATTAGTCTTCAGAATGTGCCAGATGTAATGAAGGCGTTTGACCGTTCTCTAAATACGAGTGCCTTAGATTTGTGTATACATATATACTGTGTGTGTATATAATATGTTAAGGAGTGTTTTTTGTGTGTCAGGGACCTACATCCCCAGGAAGGAGGTGGCCGTGCTGGAGACCATCAAAGCCACGGTGATCAGAGAGAACCAGGCCATCAGACTGAGAGCTCGCAAGGAGGGGACGGACAGGGGAGGGGTCCGCAGGGTCACAGGTAACACACCCACACACCCACACACCCACACACCCACACACCCACACACACACACACACACACACACACACACACACACACACACACACACACACACACACACACACACCCTTCCAGTGCTGAGAGCAGACCTGTGTTCCTGACCGTATGACTGTGTGTGTTTCAGGCGAGGAGTGGCTGGTCAGTAAGGTGGGGGCGTACCTTCCAGGTGCTCACGAGGAAGTCATCGACATCGTCAACGCTTTCATCCTGACAGACAAGGTGAGGGGCGCAGACGCAGCGACGGTGGCTCTGCTAAATAGTCTCAGGAAGAAACTTGTTTTGGTAGAACATTTGCACCCCGCAAAAGAAAACGCCACGTACAATATTAAATGAAGTTAACTGTTGACACAACACGGTAACGTGAGCTATTTAAGTTAGCTGGATACTAGTGCTGTCAGTTAAACACGTTATTAACGGCGTTAACACAAGCCCATTTTAACGGCGTTTTTTATCGCCAGATTAACGTTCTTTTTGGCCTAGCAAACTTTGTAGTTTTTCTCACATGCTGTTGCAACAACTAGTAACGTTAGAAAAACACCACACCGGATCTAGCTAGACCGGAAACACAACAACAGGCACGCCGCACACACTTGTTGTCAGTCAAAGAGTAGTAGGCTAACGTTACGTTTTGAGTGGATGGCGAGCGCGAGACGCCGAAATGGATGCCAATAAGATTCTGAATGGAAAGTTTACTTTTAAAAAGTTGCCAAATGGTTCCATTGACAAGACCAAAGTGATGTGCGTGTTTTGTGGTTGTGAACTGAGCTATCATCGCAGCACGTCCAGCCTGAAATACCACTTGATGGCCGAGCACACAGCTGATGGCCCAGCACACAGCTGATGGCCGAGCACACAGCTGATGGCCCAGCACACAGCTGATGGCCGGGCACACAGCTGATGGCCCAGCACACAGCTGATGGCCGAGCACACAGCTGATGGCCGAGCACACAGCTGATGGCCGAGCACACAGCTGATGCCAATTCTCCGCCCCCTCATCAAAGCCAGGCGACAAAAGCACAGAGCAAGCCGATCCACTTTTCCATGTTGATAAGAGCATTAAAATGAGAAAAAATAATGGGACAAATTGCGATTTTAACCATGACATTAATCACGATTAAATATTTTAATCATTTGACAACACTCCTAGATACATCTCAGGGTAAATCAACTCAGAGTTGAGGGTCAGACTCAGCGTTTGTTAAACCTCCTCCCTGAAACGGGCCCCAGTACCTTTCAGCGCGTAGCAGGCTAGCTCTTCTTTGTTGTTGTTGTTGTTTCTTACACATGAAAAGATGTGGTCTGCAGAGCATCTGGACCCTGAAATTGACAGAAAGTGTTGTGCTGATAAAAGCTTGTCTTGTGATTTCCCCCCCAGAAAGCGCTTCACGTCCGCGCCCTGCGGCCCTTTAAGGACGCTGGCGGGCGGGACCGGCGCACGGGGGAGGAGTGGCTGGTCACCATGGCCGACAGGGAGGCTCACATCCCGTCTGTGTCCGAGGAGGTGGTGGGCGTGGTGGAGGTGACCACGCTGAGCAGCCGGCAGTACTGCGCGATCCTGGACCCGGTCGGCCCCGACGGGAAACCCCAGCTGGGACAGAAGAGGGTGGTGAAGGTGAGGACCAGTGCTGGAAGAAGTTTCTAGGTCCTTTTTTACTGCAGTGAAAGTACTAACTAAAACTAAATGTATACACAAATACTGCTCATTGGAGCACTGTTATGGCCTGTCGTATATATCTTAAAATACACTCCCCCTCTCTCCTCCCACACCTCCAGAACTTGCTCACAACTCAACTGTTCTGCAGTAATGGTCACTTTTACATCCCGATGACGTATTTTCTTTCTCTCCTCCAGGGCGAGCGCTCTTTTTTCCTGCAGCCGGGCGAGCGCCTTGAACATGGCATCCAGGATGTGTACGTGCTGTCGGAGGAGGAGGGTCTGGTCCTTCGAGCCGTGGAGGCGTTCAACGACACCCAGGAGGTTAGGAATCGCAACGACTTGCTGTGTTAAACGAAGAGAGCCATGGCAATGCAGCTTTACTGCAGTAATACCGCAGTGTGGAAATGCTCTGTTAAACGTTTAAAGTCTTGCATTCAAAAGTGCAAAAGTCTAGGCATCAAAATAAAGTTAAAGTACCAAACGTAAAAGCCCTCATTCTGCAGAGTAATATATGTAACTACCCCGGTTATAAAAGACTCCAGGCTTCCTACTGATGTGCATATTAACATTTTATTCTTCTGTCATGGCATGACCACAACCCTGGGTAAACTTGATATTATCGTTCCATGTCTCTGGCTTCCAGAGTTGGGTTTACTTGTGCATTTGAAACTACTGTAAAGAAAAAAATCCTGATAGGCGCGGACAAACAGGATTTGTTATATTCCCAAACACGTGGCTTCAGTCTGTCCTTAACTTCCGCTTTTGTAAATTCTGAGCAAGAACATTTAGGCTATGTTGGTTCCACAAACAGCCGAGAGCATCTTTTGTTGCTATAACGACAGTTGCTGCTACAGTGTCCTAGTGTGCGGAGGAGGAGCGAGATAGAGAGAGAACGGAGAGAGAGGTGCTAACGTTAGACAAAACAAAGTGCTGGAGCAAGCTAGTGAAAGAACAGAGAGACAACCCCCCCAATAATCAATACTGGGCAGTGCAACACAACCCCCCCCTCCCCCATCCTAAACAAAGACATTTGCCACCATAAGTAGATGAAGAAAACGCACAAATTGTTGCAGAAACATTCCCCAGAATGCAGATTCGAATTTGCTCAAGAGTGGAGATCTCAAACACGCCCTTGTGTGTGCTTGCTGGTCAGAATGAAATGTGTCTGTGAGAGGGAGTGAGCGCCCTGTGGAGGAATGAAGGGAGGAGCGCTGATAACTTCACTCAGATGGTTTGTAAAGCTTGTCTTGTGCAACCGGTTTATCTCGGAGAAGTGATTAGGAAAACAAAGGTGTAACGATCTTGTCGGCCTGGAATGAGGTGAGAAGTCCGAGGCGTGTCTCTGTCCTCTGTGGTCAAAAGGTTTAAAGTCTTACCTTAGTCTCACTGGTTAATGTGCCCAGAGGTAGCTGCTGCAGCTGATCAGTTATTCCTGAGGAAAGAGCGTGGGTTTAAACTCTTATTATACTGTAGGTGTGGGCCACAGTACAGCGTTTTTATTGGTTCGGATTTAGAGCCCGACCGATAAAGGAATTTGAAGGCCAATATCGATACAAATATTTGGTTATTTTAAAGTAGTTATTTGTGAGTCCTCACTAAAATAAAATGATGATGCTTTAAAAATAAACTTGTTTGTTTTATTGTCCCAACAGAACAGAGGAACCTCAAAATATATTAAAGTTCTGATAAATCATTCATGTATTGAGAAAAGACACAAAAACATAAAAAAAAAAAAAAAAAAACAAAAAAAATCAGAAATAATACCTAAAAATTAAATAAATAAATAAAAAAGACAAACGTTTACAAAGTCCCCCCCCCAATAATCAAAACTGGGCATTTTTATTTTATTCTTCTTTAAAGTTTTTGTTTTTTTTTAAGGTTGTTTTGTTGCTCTTTTTTTAGACAATTTTTTTTTTTTTTTTTTCAACGTTTGTCGTTTTTTGGGGACAATGTTTGCAATACGTGCCGCTTTTATTAATTTCGTAATTTGTCCCCTTTTGACGTTTTGTCGCTTTTCCAAGATTAACTACATTTTCCTGATGATACTTACAGACTTTTTACTTGTAACAGAGTATTTTAACATTGTGGTATTAGTACTTTTACTGCAGTAAAGGATCTGAATACTTCTTCGAGCCCTGCATTCTGCAAACGGAGCTTGGAGTATTGATTCTGGGGAAAAAGGGAAAAAAAAACATCCCAATACATATTCGTGAATGGATTTATTTTTTTCCTCCCACCCTACTAACAAGGCTGACTCAATATACCCGACTCTGTCTTTCTTCTTCCTCTCTCCCGTCTTTCTCTTTGAACCACTCCCTCCACCCTTTACGTTTTCCTCCACCTTTTCAAATCTCTTCCACTTTGGCTTTCATTTCTCCCAGTGTCACTCTCCTCCTCCCTCTCCATCCCCCTCTCCTCCCCCTCTTCCACCACTCCAATGCATTGCCACGTTAACCCTTCTCTCCCTCCTCCTCCTCTCTCTCCCCCGTTCCCTCTGCCAGCGCGGCGAGGAGGAAGAGGAGCACGAGGAGGAAGAGGAGAGGGCTAAGCGCTCACGGAGGAGCCCCGGCGTCCTGCGTCGCCCCGGAGACCGCTGGATGCTGCGGGGGCCCATCGAGTACGTCCCCCCCGCTGCCGTGGAGGTGATGCTGAGACGACAGGCCATCCCGTTGGACGAGAACGAGGGCATCTACGTCCGGGACATCAAAACTGGAAAGGTACAAAGTCGCTTTCTCTCTTTTAAAGGAACATAGGAAATCAGTGGCGATACCCAGCCATACTTGTGGATTTAGCTGTATTTAACCCTCCTATTGTCCTCGGGGTCAAACTTGACCCGTTTTCAAAGTTTCTACGCAAAAAATATGGGTTTCTTTTAACCAAATTGCCCAACATAATACAACATTCTTCAGTGCCTGGATAGCTCCGTTGGTAGAGCGGATGCTCATATAAAGAGGTTTACTCCTCGACGCAGTGGGCCCAGGTTCGACTCCGGCCTGCGGCCCTTTGCTGCATGTCATTCCCCCCTCTCTCTCCCCTTTCATGTCTTCAGCTGTCCTATCGAATAAAGGCCTAAAAATGGCCAAAAAATAAAATACATTGTTCGCAATATCATTGAATTCCGGATGTTATATTATATTTTACAGCAATGGTTTAAAAACCATTTCCTGACTAAACTCTAACTCTAATCCTCGGATTTTAACTTAATTGTCAAAATATTTCATAATGTATTTAACTCAAATTAGGTATAAAATCAAATTAATGAGGTTTGTTGACCATGAATTTTGGAAAAAATAATTGTAAAACTTGTAGTAATAAGTTGGTTTAAGGGGTGTATATACTGGCGGTAGCTGGTAAACGTTGAATAAAGCAAGAAAAAAATATTTAAAAAATGAGAGTTCTACAAGAACTCATTGCCAGGGATGCCGCCACATTAATGGCATCTTGTTTACTTCATTACATTACTAATTCATTCATACTATCGTGCAAGTAACAACCTTCAACAGCGATGTTGCAGGTTAAAATGTTTTCGTTTTTTTTTCACCTTTATTTTTACAGGCACGTCATTAAGAACAGGTTCTTATTTACAATGGCGGCCTGACAAGTGGCTGAGCCAATTAGGGAAAGGAAAGGAGGGCTAGATAATAGATACATCAGACTTACATACAGTTTAGATATTACATAAAATACAATTTGAAATACTGCACAGAAGACAATAAACACTTATAACGAGATAAGTGCACAGGTACGTGGGTGAGTAAGAGAGGGAGAAACCATTCAAATATTTAGCTGGAAAAATGATGATGTAGAGAAGCAACTGCATATGTCTGTGAAGGATAATATGATTGTTTTAAAGGATGAAATGGAAATGAGTTTATCCAGTTTGAGAATCTTTTGCAGGTTAAAATGTGAACTGACTCATCAAACCTTGCTCTTCGTGGTGTTGGGTTAAGTCCTGCTTTGCGTTCCCCCCGTCTCTCAGGTGCGTGCGGTGATCGGTCACACCTACATGCTGACTCAGGATGAGGAGTTGTGGCAGAAGGAGCTTCCTGCCAATGTGGAGGCGCTGCTGGCTTCTCCTCTGGACCCGCTGGCCGACCGCTCGCACCGGACCAGAACCGGAGACGATGACGGCCGTCCCAGGGACAAGACCAAGGTGGTCTCCTTCAGGGTCCCCCACAACGCCGCCGTCCAGGTCTACGACTACAGGGAGAAGGCAGCCAGGTGGGGCTCGGGTTTCCTGTCCTGAAAACTGAGCTAAAGGGAACTAGAAGCTAACTCTAAGCTAAAGGGAACTAGAAGCTAACTCTGAGCTAAAGGGAACTAGAAGCCCACTCTGAGCTAAAGGGAACTAGAAGCTAACTCTGAGCTAAAGGGAACTAGAAGCTAACTCTAAGCTAAAGGGAACTAGAAGCTAACTCTGAGTTAAAGGGAAGTAGAAGCTAACTGAGCTAAAGGGAATAAGAAGCAATTAGAAGCTTACTCAGATTTTGTCATTTTTTAGTTATAGAGAGGCGAATTCCCCCCCCTTCTGGTGGTCCACCAGGGGACCTTATACCTTATTTTGAAAACGGATGTAGTTGATGGCAAGACAAGAGACAAATAATCAAGTCAAGTTTATTTCATCCATAGAAATGGAAATTCCAGTGCTCATACCTGCCTTAATGCCCATTAAAAAGAGTGTAGTGAATGTGACATACATAATTCACCTTATTTGTTAAGTGTGGTTCTACACACTGTTGATTATTAACGCAGCACTTTTTCTTAATATGGTTCTACATGCAGTGGTAAACGAAATACAT
This sequence comes from Perca flavescens, assembly GCF_004354835.1. Lineage (NCBI taxonomy): Eukaryota > Metazoa > Chordata > Actinopteri > Perciformes > Percidae > Perca > Perca flavescens. Next base: position 31,527,704 of record NC_041345.1, read on the forward strand.
ATACATGTAATTTACTGTGTGTGTGTGTGTGTGTGTGTGTGTGTGTGTGTGTGTGTGTGTGTGTGTGTGTGTGTGTGTGTGTGTGTGTGTGTGTGTGTGTGTGTGTGTGTGTGTGTGTGTGTGTGTGTGTGTGTGTGTGTGTGTGTGTGTGTGTGTGTGTGATTCATGTGTATAGATAAAATGTAGGTTGACACTGAATGAGTCTTCTTGTGTTTGTTGTTATGTGTATTGTTTAGTCTTTGTAGAACCAAACCTATGGAGGGTTGGTGGTATATAACACTTGTGCCTAATATATTCGGTACCCCAGCCTGGCCCCTCCAGTTGAAATTGTCTAGAACTGCCACTGGTTGAAGGTGGGACTCTGGGTTTCCTGTCCGGATGGAGGGATATGATGCTAACATGTTGCGGTTCTGTTTTCAGGGTGGTGTTCGGACCAGAGATGGTGATGCTGGGACCTGACGAGCAGTTCACTGTGCTGTCGCTGTCCGGAGACAAACCAAAGAGGGCCAACGTCATTAAAGCCATCTGCCTGCTGCTGGGGCCCGACTTCTTCACCGACATCATCACCATCGAGACGGCCGACCACGCCCGGCTGCAGCTGCAGCTCTCCTACAACTGGTAACTGGAACCAAGGGTTCACAATCAGAACTGGGGGCGTTTATTGCCACAATAAGGCTACATTTCCACCGCTACGTTTTGGTTTTAAGCAGATTTGCGCCACCAGAGCAGGGTGGAATGAGAGGTGGGAAATGCCAGATTAGGACGAATGAGAGGGGGAAACGCCAGAGCAAGGAGAATGAGAGGGGGGAAACGCCAGAACAGGGTGGAATGAGAGGAGGAAACACAAGGAGCAGGGGAAACGCCAGAGCAGGGGGAATGAGAGGAGGAAACACCAGAGCAGGGGGAATGAGAGGAGGAAACACCAGAGCAGGGAAGACAGAGGGAGGAAAACCAAAACAGGGGCAGAGGAGGGGGATGGGGATGCCTCAGCAACACTTACACAATAATATATAGACTACATATAAACAAACGAAGACTCTTTACACTTGGTTGTGTTCTGTGATAACTGGGTTTGAATGGACCGTCTCTGAACGCGATCATCTCTTCCTCTTCAGGCACTTTGACGTGAAGCCTCCGGTGGACCTCGCCGACGCCGCGGCTCTCTTCTCCGTTCCCGACTTTGTCGGAGACTCGTGCAAAGCCATCGCCTCCCGAGTCAGAGGAGCCGTCGCCTCCGTGCAGTTTGACGATTTCCACAAGGTTTGTAACACACTGTCCTCTCTTCTTCTCTTTCAGTAGCTTTTCACTTCATTGATGTATTTATGAATTCATTTGATAGGGACAGAGCACGTTAATGAACATCCGTATAGGTGCAAGATGTAACTCTGGAGTTACTGCTAATTTATTCCGTAGGCCCTCGGCAGGTAATCCGTGTTGTCATTTCTTTTTTTAACTTTTACCTTATCTTCTAATAGTTAAGTATATTTTTCAACTACTTTATACAGAACTGCATGTAACATGCATAGGCGTAGAGTTCTGGGAGGATGCACAGATTCCCCCACCCCCCACTGATATTTAGAAGAGGTAGATTTGTCTGCCTTGAAAATATGAAAGACAACCCACTCACACATACTATACTACGCCTTTTTTCTACTTTTCGACATACTATAATATGACTTTTTATGACTTTTCGACATACTACACTATGACTTTTTTTGACATACTATAATATGACTTTTCAACATACTATAATGACTTTTTATGACTTTTTTCGACATACTACAATATGACTTTTTATGAATTTTCGACATACTATAAGACAACCCACTCCCGAAAAGAGGTAGAACTTACAGTTCAGGGGGCTCAAAACATATATCGTTCATACACAGTTGTAGGTTTGGTTTCAACATTATGGGGGGGGCACATTTTAAAAAGTTTCAGGGTCAAACACTTCCTGCACTCTAAGAAATAAATCCATAAAGTAACAGAAGTTCTGGCGGCTCGTTACCTGGGCTTTGCCCCGTTATTAAAAACAGAAATCACGTGTGTAGCTCCAGTTAAAATGCAGACCATTTTCTGTTAAGCCTGTTACTGTATATAAATTTCTCTCCTACAAAGCTGCTCAGTTGGTAAACTTCTAAAAACGTTTAAGAAAAACTTAAACTGTCGTAAAAAGGGGCAAAAACGTTGGGGAAAATTTACAAAAATTACGTAAAAAGCAACAAAACATCGACTTAATCTCCCAACACCAATCATATTTTTTGACTGGGACAAATCTACCTCTTCTATCTACTAGAAGATGGATACCCGACCTGAGCCCAACGGTACCTGACGGGCCGGGCCGTGTTCAGACAGATATTTAGAAATGATGTTCGGGTTCGGGTCGGGCTCGGTGACATCAGCACGATAAGGCATTGGACAGAAAAATACGGCCCGATCTGCAGCTTCTGGCTTTAACAAGGTCTCATTCTCTAATAGATTTGTTGTTGAGATGTTCATGATGCCTTTCAACAAGACGTGCAATGTTTTGAATACAGGCTAATGATCAATAATAATAATTTCCTTTACATAAGTCAAGACATTTTGCATCACAAATTGTTGCATTAAAAAATACACCAGAATGCAGGTGATAGTGTGTGTAACTAGTAACTAAAGCTGTAACATGAATATAGCGGAGTAACTAAAGTAACTAGTAACTAAAGCTGTAACATGAATATAGCGGAGTAACTAAAGTAACTAGTAACTAAATCTGTAACAGATGAATGTAGTGGAGTAACTAAAGTAACTAGTAACTAAAGCTGGAACAGATGAATGTAGTGGAGTAACTAAAGTAACTAGTAACTAAAGCTGGAACAGATGAATGTAGCGGAGTAACTAAAGTAACTAACTAAAGCTGGAACAGATGAATGTAGTGGAGTAACTAAAGTAACTAGTAACTAAAGCTGTAACAGATGAATGTAGTGGAGTAAAAAGTCCAATATTTCTTTCTGAGATGTAGCGTAGTAGAAGTAGAAAGTGGCCTGAAAAGAAAAGACTCAAGTAAAGTACAAGTACCTCAACATTTGGTACTGGAGTACAGTACTGGAGTACATGTACTCAGTTACATGCCACTGTGATTTACAGCTGAGGTTATGCTGCCACCTGGTGGAGATCCCCAAACACTGCAAAGCAGTCAAACTGCCACATTCTGTGTTCTTGTTATTCATATGAAATCAAAGATTGTGACTCTGAGAGGTTTCCTGTTTGCAGAACTCGAACCGGATCATCTGCTCGGCGGTGTTTGGCTTCGACGAGAAGATGGCCGTGCGTTCCAGCCTCCGCTTCAACCAGAACCACCTGACCATCAGCAGCGTGGACATCCAGTCGGTGGAGCCGGTGGACCAGAGGACGCGGGACGCCCTGCAGAAGAGTGTCCAGCTGGCCATCGAGATCACCACCAACTCCCAGGAGGCCACCGCACGGCACACACACACACACACACACACACACACACATACACACATACATACATACATACATACGCACAGAGCTAGGAACATGAAAAAGGAAAATCAGACACCAGAAAGTGTCTCCTATAAAATACACTTTTTTTTTTCTCCAGTTACACCGGGACTGCTTAGTACTTTTAAATGGACACCCTGCAGCCAATCAGAATCCAGGATTCACCCAGACCGTGGTATAAATGTTGTTTAGGGGAACTAGAAGCTGACTGTAAATTTGGATTGGTGATGAGCCTATTTGCTAACGAGATGTAAATCTGACCGTTTTCGAAGTTGTTGTTTCATACAGATAGATCATACAGCAACAAATGTAAGACCCACAGCACACACACAGAATACACACAAGAAGAACTACAAAACATACACACACACATACAGTGGGGAAATAAGTATTTGACATACACTTACAAAGAATGCAAAAATCTACAATTTTAATCATATGTACATTCAAACAGTGAAAGACAGAATCCCAAAGAAAATTCCAGAAAATCACATCATATGAATTTATTAAAATTGATAACCATCTGATGAGGAAAAACAAGTATTTGACCCCCTGGACAAACAGCAAGTATTCTGGCTCCTACAAGCCAGTTAGTCTTTTTCTCAATTATACAAAATACACCTGCCTTTTTTTAAAAGACACCTGTCCAGCATTACCACCATGGGCAAGACCAAAGACTCACGGACATCAGGGACAAGATTGTTGTGCACAAGGCTGGGATTACAAGAGAATCGGAAAGCAAATGGACAACCCTGGAAGAAGCACCACACCAGCCAATCAGAATCCAGATCATGTGAACGGTGAGGAATCATCCCAAAACCACAAGGGGGAACTGATGAATCAACTGAAGGCAGCTGGGAACAGTTGTTGGTTTCATGGATTGAAATCCTGCAGCGACGCGGAGTCCCCCTGACAAGTAGATTTACAGGATTGGTGATGAAGAGGCCTTGAAGATTTGGTCAGATGAGACCAAAATAGAACTTTTTGGCCTCAACTCAACTCGTCGTGTTTGGAGGGCAAAGAACACCGAGTTTTGGCAAATCATTGTTGCTTTTCAGCCAAGGGACGGGACAACTCCATCGTATTGAGGGGAAGATACGGGGCCAGATAGATGAAGATGGGTCGAGGATACAGCGCCAAACAAATGGCTGAAGAAGAAGACCAAGGTTCTGGAGTGGCCACAGACCTGAAGAATGAAAATCTTTGGAAGCTTAAAATGCCAGGCGACAACCTCGGAACCTGAATGATTTGGAGGCTGTCTGCAGGAGGAGGGCCAACAACCCTGCAAAACATACTACAAACCTTGTCACCAACTATAAAAACCGTTTGAATGCTGGCCAATAATGGCTTTTCTACAAAATATTAACATGCTGTTTGTCCAAATACTTGTTTAACCTCATCAGATGGTTAAATTTTAATAAATTAAATGATGTGATTTTCTGAATTTTCTTTGGGAACACAATCTTTATTTATCCCATGATTAAAATTGAAACTTCTAATCAAAATCAGTTTCTTACTTGGTTCCCCCACTGTATACAAGTGAGGCGAATATGAAATGTATAACCTACATAAATAGTAAGACTTTCTGAGTGAGAACACAATTTATTTATCCCAGAAAGAAACTCTAATCTGCGTTTTCTTGGTTTGTGTTCAGGCACGAGGCGGAGCGCCTGGAGCAGGAGGCCCGGGGCAAGCTGGAGAGGCAGAGGATCACTGATCAGGCCCAGGCCGAGAAGGCCAGGAAGGAGCTGCTGGAGCTGGAGGCTCTCAGGTAACCTCCGGGTCACCGTGGTTACTCTACTTAACCCGCCTGTTGTCTTCGGGTCAAATTTGACCCATTTAAAAAAGAAAGTTCTACATCACAAATTTGGGTTTCTTTCAACCAAATTGTCAAAGAAAATAACGTGGATGGTTCCATACAACACTCTTCACAAGGAAGTACACGCTCCATTGAATTTGGGGGATTTATTCTATTTTATAGCATTTGAAAAAAAATAAAATAAAAAGACAAAAGTGACAAATGTCAGAAAAAGCTTGAAAAATTGGAGGAAAAACAATTGACAAAAACATCAGGAAAAGTGACAAAAAAAGTAACAAAAAAACATGGACAAAACCGTGTCAAACAAAAAAAGAAACATTTGAAAAAAACAACGGGAAGCCAACACAAGGATTACTGTACGTACACACCGCCGCCGACTTGGGCGTCTAAAGATACCGGAAGTCATTAATTTTCAATGGAAGCTGGCTTCTCTCAGCTGCAAGGAGCGTCAAAACTGTCGGCGTCGCGTTTTTGGCATTTTGAGCGTTTTGAGCGTCAATCAGAAAGTTGAACTTTGGTCAACTTTATGGTAATGAGCTATGACGCGGTTCAGCGGCAAGCAGCGGCAAACGGCAGCAACCAATCGGAATATAGACGTCCTTCTCGCTGGCTGATTCTGGAGAAACATACGATGTAAACTTTTGTTCCTACCAAGACATTAGTTCCATGAAAATGGAGGGAAATCTCATAATCGCCGTTGCTGGGTTCCCCTATCATTTATGATGTAACGTTGTTTGCGTGATAGGGACCAGTTAACGTGCCGTCACATGGTCTCTAAACAGTCCGCCACGGTGAAGTCCTGCACGGGTCAACAGCTGGCGGCTGCTCGCTCTGCCTGCATTCTGCTGCGGTTCAGCGGCTAACTGCTAACAGACACCGCTGTGACCAACAAACAATACAAATGATGTCCTTATATATGTCATTTATAAAAGGTTTCTAGTGTCAGTGTATTGGCCGTGCAGTGGCTGCTTGTGCTTTTTCTTCAATCGTGTGTTGCACATGATCGAAGAATGCTCCCACGTCAGAGCGGCCAAAGCGTCAAACAGCTTCCTCGGACTTTTTGACAAGCGTCCTCGACAGGGCGTCCAGAGCTTCTTTGCAGCTCAAGTCGGCGGCGGTGTGTACGTACAGTTAGAACACAGCTATCTCAGTTCAGTTAAATTGGATTCCCAATAGATAAAAGACAAGTACAATCACAAGACATAATGCAGATATGTGAAATGGGACGTCCTGCTTAGCTATTTGAAGCTTGTGTAAAGGGGCCCAGACCCTAGTAAATAATACACATTATAATGACTATATTTTACTCAAGCAGAGAGCGTTTTATCTGACCTGTCGCACATCCTCCACCCTGTGTGTCCGGCAGACGGTACGGAGTCCCCAAAATGCAGACTGAACAGTCTTTTAAAAAGTCACTTGTGCCCTGCATCATAGAATAATAGTTGTATTTGTGCTCATGAAAGAGCTGTGTGCAGTCATTGAGGAAGTGGTTCATGGAAATGTCTCTGACGCATAGGAGGTTAAGCTTAAGCCGTTAACTATAGTTTAGGCTGATAAGCGGACAGATAAGCAGAAGAACAAGAAAGAGAACAGAAGAGGACGTTTCACCACACAGAGGCCCCTCAGGCCCCCCCCCACAGTGGTCCTACTCAGATTCTAGTCAGAATGTGAGTCTGAAACTGCTCCATTGGGCTGTGATTATGGGGCGTGTTCCAACCGAACCAGGAAAAAAAATGCCTCTGCATTCATTGGATAGACCTCCAACCAATCAGAGCAACGGAACTCAACACTGTGTATCGTCTCCATAGCAACCACTCTTTGCACAATGCATTCGTTCTAACTTCCGACTTTTAGACTTTTTTGAAGCTGGATATATCATTTGTTTCTTGTAAATATAAATGTGGATAACGTTAGTGATAGTGACATGCTCGCTACAGTCGCATTTCTAGAGATGAATCGGCGAAAACACGTTTTATTTCTCTGATTCACAGCTTTGTTCTAGCGCCGGCGCTCCCTCTCTCCAGTCTCTCTCTATCTCTCTCCACCATATAACACTCTCTCTCTTCAATCTCTCTCTATGTCTCTCCACCATATAACGCTCTCTCTCTTCAGTCTCTCTTTCTGCTCCACCATATAACGCTCTCTCTCTTCAGTCTCTCTCTATGTCTCATCACCATATAACGCTCTCTCTTCAGTCTCTCTATCTCGCTCCACCATATAACGCTCTCTCTCTTCAGTCTCTCTATCTCTCTCCACCATATAAGGCTACTGTGCTTTCGGGCAGTTGTTGAGGCTCCTCCGCTGAGGATTTTAAAATGAATGCGCTGTCGATATCTTCTGTAACAGGCGATGGGGGAATCTACACATCTCAACAAATTCAACCCAAGCGTTCTTTGGTGACGTGATTGATTCTGTTACTGTTGATCATCTGTCCGACAATGTGATTGGTCCGAACAGATCCTGTTCGGGCAATAATTGCTTCTCAACGGAGCAACTCCAGACCGAACTTCCCGACCTCGAATTTTGTGGGCGGTGCTAAGTTCGACTGGCATCCAGGCTAAGTGTGTCCCTGCCTGTGTGTGCGTTCCAGCGTGGCGGTGGAGAGTACGGGAGCGGCGACGGCCGAGGCTCAGTCCCGGGCTGAGGCGGCTCGTATTCAGGGAGAGGCGGCGGTCAACGAGGCCAAGCTGAAAGCCGAAGCTCAGAGGATCGAGGCGGTACGTCCTGACTTCCTGTTTCTCCTTTCAACATACAACTCTTCACACATCAGTGGGGGGGGGGTGTTCAGAAAACTTTGTCTGTTGTGACCATAGACTGTTAAAACAGACGCAAAACAAACCCAGACAGTAAATCTACAAGATGTGTTGTTAAAAGGAACTGACTCAAAGAACTTAAAATAGTTTAAAGGACAAGAAGGGGATTTTTTGCCAAGTAGCAGTATGAGGAGCCTTGCTTGTTGGTGCATACGTAAATGTGTGTGTGTGTGTGTGTGTGTGTGTGTGTGTGTGTGTGTGTGTGTGTGTGTGTGTGTGTGTGTGTGTGTGTGTGTGTGTGTGTGTGTGTGTGTGTGTGTGTGTGTGTGTGTGTGTATGTGTGTGTGTGTGTGTGTGTGTGTGTGTGTGTGTGTGTGTCTCTATTTGTGTGTGTGTGTGTCTCTCTATTTGTGTGTGTGTGTGTCTCTCTCTCTATGTGTGTCTCTCTATTGTGTGTGTGTGTGTGTCTCTCTCTCTATGTGTCTCTCTATTTGTGTGTGTGTGTGTCTCTCTCTGTGTGTCTCTCTATTTGTGTGTGTGTGTGTGTGTCTCTCTGTGTGTGTCTCTCTCTCTCTATGTGTGTGTGTGTGTGTGTGTGTGTGTCTCTCTGTGTGTGTGTGTGTGTGTGTGTGTGTGTGTGTGTCTCTCTATTTGTGTGTGTGTGTGTCTCTCTCTCTGTGTGTCTCTCTCTCTCTCTATTTGTGTATGTGTTTCTCTCTCTCTGTGTGTGTGTGTGTGTGTGTGTGTGTGTGTGTGTGTGTGTGTGTGTGTGTGTGTGTGTGTGTGTGTGTGTGTGTGTGTGTGTGTGTGTGTGTGTGTGTGTGTGTGTGTGTGTGTGTGTGTGTGTGTGTGTGTGTGTGTGTGTGTGTAGGAGGCGGAGCTCCAGCGGCTGGCAAAGGCCCGTGAGCAGGAGCTGTCCTATAAGAAGCAGATGGACACTCTGGAGGTGGAGAAGCAGAAGAATCTGGCTCACATCGAGAGCGAGCGCTTCAGTCACCTGGTGGAGAGTCTGGGCAGCGACACGCTGAAGGAGATGGCCAGAGCCGGGCCCGAGCTGCAGGTACTGTAGTACTACTATTACTACTGGAGGAGAACGTGCAAATAACTTTCTCTAAAAACTGACTTCAGCTTTAAACTCTACTTTTGCTGTGGCAGTTTGTTTCAAAATTGAAAGTTTTGAAAGAATCAAAAGTGTCAGGTAGGTAGGTAGTATCATAAGATGCTGAGTTTAGCCTGTAAGAGCCATGTAGTTTTTTGGTTGTTTTTGGTTTGTACCACCAGCCACTTGGGGCAGTAGATCATTGTCAATTAGACACGTTTTTAATATCAACAAGTAACTGCAGTTCTATGATTGCAATTTATTTTTTATGATCTAGTTTACTTATTAGGTGAAGCACTTTGAGATTTTATTGTATTTTAGCATGTGCTATATAAATGTTTCCAATCATCCCTATTTGAAACCATAAAAATAACAGGACTTTATCATTCTTATCATGTAAGTACTTAATTCAGTTAAGTTGTACTTAAGTAATGTTTTTAAGTTATGCTTACTTATACACAAAATAGTTCAATTTAATCACATTATTAGTTAAAATTACTCAAAGAAAGAACAGGTTACACCAACTTGACATAATTAAGTTAGTAGAACTTTTTCTAAAACTTTGAGTATACACTACTTAATCTATTTAATTACTTTGAACATTTGGGTTTAGAGTGCACTCAGACGTTGCATCCAAAACATATTCAATTGACTGTTTATAGAAAAGGAAGAAGAGCAATGAATGTTGTTGAGAGTTAGCGGTGTGTGTGTGTTTTTCTGTCCTCCAGGTGAAACTGCTGCAGGCTCTGGGGCTGAAGTCGACTCTCATCACAGACGGCGCTTCTCCCATCAACCTCTTCACCACCGCCAACGGCCTGCTGGGGGCGCTGCCGGGACAGGGACAGGGACAGTGAGGAGGAAGAGGAGGAACAGACTGTCCAAAAGTAAACCCCAACTGACACTTTAGGCCATGATCACGCTCGGCGTCTTTTTATTTAGGGCAGAGTTTTGGTTCTAAAAATCAGCCGAGAGCATCTTTTGTTGCTATGACAACCACTGCTACAGTATACAAAGAGCGCTATGAGGAGTAATGCGAGATAAAACAAAGTCAATCGAGCAGTCCCACTTTTTTTTTTTGGGACATTTCTGTTTCTGACGTCAACGTTTTCTTCTCTTTTTTTCGAGGCTTCAAAGCTAAGGAATGAACTGAGTCACTTTTTCAATGTTTTTTTGCTGTATTTTCTGACATTTATTACCCAACTTTTCTTAAGAGAGAAAACAAAGCCAGTTCCCTGAACAGGAACCACCCACTCCTATAATATAACTTGCTGTGCTCTGACTACCCTTTCTTGGTTGTTGTTATGAAAACAACAGGTCCCGCTACTCCGTCTGCCATTGGTCGGCTGTCAAAATGGCAGTTTTTAAAGATGCTCTGAACTCCAGAAAAGTGGTGGTGGCGTTTTTAAAAAAAAAAAAAAAACATGGTTTACTCCATATAGGATAATAATATAACACAGACGCTGGCAGCCTAAAAAAACAGACACCAAGTGTGAACAAAGATTTTGTGCTTCTGAGAGCTGACTTTAAATGTGCCTTTTTGATTTTAAGATACACTCCATGGGTTTGTTAAAGAACCATTCATTCATTCAACCTTTATTCATACTTCAGGGATCATTGAGGGGCAACCCTTATTTACACACATCAAAAACCACGCCGAGAAGAAGCAAAACCCTCTGTAGAGGTTTGTCTCTGGAACAACCATGTTCTGCATCTTTAAAAATCAACTATTTGTTATATAGAAAACTCCGGGTTTTTAAGACATAAAACTAAAAATGAACCGACAAGGACTAAATCAAAACAGTTCTCCATCGGGACCAATTTTGCACTTTGAGCTCTCCAAATGAGAATCTGAGGTTTACTTTTGGACAGAAAACCAGCGTGACGTCACGCCGTGTTAACATTTTAACAAAACGTCTGCTGCAAAATGAAGAAAGTGTGCCTACAAACATGTCCGACGGTTTGTTTAGTCCTATAATCTGACAGCCAAAGATTCCTCTTTCAGCTTTGCACTACTTCCTAGAAATGGAAATGAATGGTAAATGCTGTTGACATCGCCGACGTGTGAAACTTTGTGTGCAGTAAAGTTAAAATAACAGCAGGATAGTCTGACTGTCTGTCTTTATAAAGTGCTGTTTCTATGAAGAACTGTGTGAAGACATTAAAATGCTGCCGCTGCCCACATCTTGTCTCTGTTTTCATTCACATCAAACTCTGATGCATCGCCGGCTCCATCTCCACAGTGCTGTGGCTACACCACAAATGCATTCTGGGATAGGAGACTAAAACTCTCTGGGTTGTTTGCATTTCTTTAAACACTAAGTTATTAGTGAATAAGTGATAAGGTTATGGTTCCCGGAGAAGTAGGTAAGGATGTATACAGTAAAAATAACAATAATGAAAAATACTATTTTATGTAAAGCAGTTTGAGTTTCGTTGTTGCAGAAATGTGCTAGCCTATACAAACAGTCCAGTGCTGAGAAATAAAGCCTAAAGGCTTGTTTGACAAATTTGCATTTGGTGTATTTTGACTTGTACTGTTGTTAAAAACAAAATAAACTTTTTACAAAGCGGAGCATTTTATTTCCATCATGCATCATTATTTATTTTATTGATAAATATAGTAGCTAGAGACAAAACAGAAATACTTTTTGAAAATACTATATAGGTTAACATAATTATATTCAAAATATGATCCTCATCAGTGGGGGTTCTACACTGAATTACAGCCAGGGTGAGACCCCTTCGAGCCCCCCCCCCAAAAAAAAAAAACACAAAATTGCAGAATTACTATATTATGGTGTATATTTATTTTATACTATACTCTTAATATTAAGAATAATATACAAATAAAATAGAATAAATATTCTAAATTGCACAAATCCTTCATCACACAAATGTGAAAACACACTAAAGAGAATCTAATTATTACACTATAGCACTAAGAACAGAAAACACAACCTAAAACTAAAACCTGACCTTTCTGTGGCCTTCCTTGATGCAAAATCATCAATGATGTTATTGTATGAAATCTGCTCCTCTATTGAATGATTGACACTGACGGAAAGGCCTGTGAGCCGTTCCTGGGACATGGTTGACCTCAGGTATGACTTGATCAACTTTAGTTTAGTAGATCTCCGATAGATCATTATCATCCCCCGTCCCCCCCTTGTCCGGACCGTTCCATTTGGGAGACCAAACAACATAGGCACCGATTCCTCCGTGGGTGCTCACGGGCGAACGCCCATTAAAAAAAAAAAAAAAAAGTTGTCAAAATATGTTTGCATTACAGACGGCCGACACAAACACAAACTCTTATCAACTCGATAATAAAGCTGTAAAGTAGGCTATCTTTCAACTCAGGATAGGATTGGAGATGAAAAAGTTTAACTGACACATAACCACGATCAGCTTCATGGGTGCTCAGTATTCGCGGACTTCGAGTTTTCTAAAGGAAGAGGGGACTAGTTTTAGGAAGCATTAAGGACAAGTAGATTGTTGGGAAGTGTGCACATTTACAGAATGTGTTTTATATACACCCTAGGTTTTTTTGGGATGATGAACACTCTAGTGTCATCTCTCTCTCTCTCTCTCTCTCTCTCTCTCTCTATTCTTTTGGCGATTTTCCATTACATGGTACCTGCCCGACTCGCCTCGACTCTACTCACCTCGACTCGATGCGTCCGTTTTCCATTGCAGATTTTAGTACCGCCTCAGCGTGGCTGGTCCAGAGCCATTTCTCTATTGCTCTGGGCTGGTCATCATAGTGACGCTGCAGGAAACTGCTGTGACGTAATTTTCAACGCGACTCACTCAGTGTACACAGTGTTCTCTTAATACATCCATTGTACACAACGATGGAGGACGGTGAAGGTGTGTTGTTTTTGATTCTCGGCACGTGGCTATTTGCCACAGCCAGAAGACAAATTTTGTTTCAAAAGAAGCTGAAGGCAGCAAAAAAAAAACACGGCTGAAAAAAACAGGAGAATTTTGGAATTACTACAGAGTTCAGACGTCGACACGACTATTGTTCGCCGACACAAAAGGGTAAGTTACGTTACCTGGTAATGTTAGCTAACATTTGCATGTGTTCAGGGTCACAGTCAGTATTTACTATACGCTATACAATGTATTACATAAACTTTAGCAACCATTATTACCAGTGTTGTGCCTGAACGCATTCATTGAACGATAGTTCATGAACTTGTTCATATTTTGGGTGAACGTGAACTGAACGTACTTATTACTGCCTGATGAACATTACTGTGAACTCGTTCATTCTGGTATCTGTGAACGGCACGCTCTCAGTTTAACTTTGTTCAACAGGTTAACAGCCAGATTACTATAGAGCCTTCCAGGCCAAAACCCGGCTGAAACACACCGTAAACAGGCCTTCATATGTAGTCTCACTGCCGCATGGGTCATCAAAACAAAAAGCAGCGTGGAGGCAACATGGGGAGGCGACGAAGCAGCAAGGAGGCGCCGTACGATCATTTAAACCACTTTTATGACGAGGTCGGTGAGGATGGAAAAAATGGGATTTTATTGTTCCCGGTTTCACACACACTCAGTGGGTTGAGAACTTCAGAATGTCCTAAGAAACCTCTATCTAGCTCTACAACAAAATGCGTCCAGCGATGGAGAGACAGGACACAACCTTCCGCAAGTGTGTACCTCTAAAGAAGATGGCATGGCATTGTGGAAGCTTGCAACCGGCTCCGAGTACAGAACTGTCGACCATCTTTTTGGAGTAAGCATCACAACTGTGTGCCGGTATGTTCAAGAGTTCGCTGCTGCTGCAGAGATGTTGTTGGTGCCGGAACAAATTGGTTTCCCAGACCAGGAGAAGTTTGCAGAAATGGCTACCTACACTGCGAGAAGATGGGGGATCCTGCAGTGTATTGGTGCTATTGATGGATCACACATACCCATCATAGCACCACAAGAGTACCAGTGCGACTATTTCAACCGTAAAGGCTGGCACTCCATCATCCTCAAAGGTCTTGTTGATGGAAAGGGACTGTTCTGGAACGTGTTTGCAGGAATGGCTGGCAGCTCGCATGATGCTCATGTTTTGAGACTGTCCAAATTGTGGGAGTTAGCCAGCAGTGGCAACTACTTTCCTGCTTCCACCAGGAACTTCGGTGGGGTTAATGCTGGCTACTACATCCTGGGGAATTCTGCCTATCCCTTGCAGAACCATTCCATGACACTGGACGGCTCACAACAGAACAGCAGATTTACAACAAGAAAATCTGCAGGGTACGGGTTGTTGTTGAAAATGCTTTTGGTAGACTGAAGGGAAGGTGGTGTTGCCTTATGACAAGAAATGACTGTGATGTAGAACTGGTGAGATCTATGGTGCTGACTTGCTGTGCTTTGCATAATCTTTACGAGACTCATGGAGAGGCCTATGACAGTGACTTGAGATGCATCTGTGGCAGCAGAGCCTGTGGTGGTCACAGGGTGCAGAGGAAGAAGGCAGGGATGTACAAGAGGGTTTGATGCACTACTTGAATAGCTAAACAATAAAAACATTGTTTAATATATTGTCTTGTTTTTTATGTTATAACAGTGTGCACTATTGGAAATGACATGCAAAAGCCCTTGTAATATAAAACCATGATGAAAGAAAAACTTGAACAAATGTGCAAACATGCAAATAACAGACTATATACATAAGTTAGGATCCTAAATGGCAAAATACAGACACATGGTGTCCAAACATAATTTACATAAGTTAGGTTTGTAAATGGCAAACATTAAAAGATTAAAAGCAACTCCTTTTTTAGTGTCAACATGTAATGTAGTTTAGCGCAAATTCTTTCAGGAAGACCTAACAAGTAATCAGTCCCTCCTAAGCGAATCAACGCTGGAGGCGTTCACCTTCTGATAATCCAATCAGGATCGGCCAAGGATCCCATAGGCCAATCACAGCGTACATCACTGTTTTAAAAGCTGCTTCTCTCCCTGTGCTATCAGCTGTCATTTCAGGAACACGTCGTCCCTCCTCCTCCCCTTCCGCCTCCCGTTCTAGGGGTTTCTCCGGCTGTCGCTCCGATGCCTTCTCGGTCTAGTTTCTGGCTTTCTCCGCCACCACCGGTGTCTGGATTCCATCAGGGGGTTACATCTTGATTCCCTACCCCTACATTAAATTTATTAATATATTAAATGTATTAATAACGATAGAGTTCAATCTCCAAAACATTGTACACTACATGCTGTTGTACATTAAACCTTTTGCATATCTGCAAACAAGTCTCTCCTGATTGAAATATAGTAAGTAGTGCAAAGAAAAAGGTGGGGTGGTAAGGTGCACAGTTCTGTGACGCTGTGTACACATAAAAAATAGAGGTAGCTATTGTTTGGCTTGTAAGTGAAGATATTGCACATAATTGTCAATATTATAAAAAGTATTAAATGTTAAATATTGCACAGTATGTTGGTAGAAGAAAGTCTGGGGGTAAGTTTATCAGTAGAATGAACTGTCTAGTCCCGCTTGATGTGCAGAGCTTGCACAATCTGTCTCAGAGTCCCAAGGAAGGCCTGATTGAAGGCAGCAGTTGCTGCCATCTCCTCCCTTCTCAGGGCCATTTCCTGCTCCCTTGCCTGTGCTGCATCTTCGAGCGACATCCGAAAACGTTCATGCACCAGCTCCCAGTGCTCCACTTCCGACACCTGCATCTCCCTCAGGACAGCCAGGTGCTCCTGTTCCCGAGGTCATTTCCTTCGGCCTGGACAAAAAAGAAAAATGGTATTCATATTGGAGCTTGCGAAAATTCAAACAAATTGTATGCAAGTGTGGTATCCTAACTGTAATATTAACTGTAATATTAAGTTACAAGAATGCTTATCTGTAAGCTATATCAGTTAATTAGCTATGAAGAATGATAGTTCATTTTCTTATGTTTCTGAAGTAAGCTGCTAATAACTGATGTTCCAGAAGGAGGCGCTATTACATTGAGTTCTGAATCAGAGTGTGTTCAACTGACCGGATGTTGACGCTAGTTAAGGAAGACCGAAGAAGTTGTTTGCTAGCTGGAGACAGGTGAAAGTAACCTCTAAAGATGTAATGCTGCCCGTTGCATTAAACTTGCAAACATATGTGGATGTTGTGGACATTCAGTTCTTCATTAGAAGATACAACATCTTTTTGGCGATGAGGATAAATTTTTTGGCGCTGCAGGTTTGGCATGCACTTGAATTCGGCTGGAAAGGGGAGAGAGTGAATCAACAGTGACAGGATGGCTACTATTGGCACGCTAGCAGCGTTTGATGCAAGAAATCAGACTTGGGAAGAGTATTGTGAAATACTGGAGCAGTTTTATGAGGCCAATCAGATTGACGACGGAGATCGGCAGAGAGCCATACTCATAAGCGTCGTTGGAGCATCTACATACAGCTTGATGAGAAACCTCCTCAGCCCAGAAAAGCCAAAGGATAAAACGTATCAACAATTGGTAAGCCTGTTGAAAGATCACTTCGATCCTAAGCCGAGTGAAATCGTGCAGAGATACAAGTTTGATTCCCGTAGTTGCAAGCATAATGAATCAGTAATGGAGTATGTGGCAGAGCTACATCGGCTAGCGCAGGATTGCAAATACGGCACACATTACAGCAGATGTTAAGGGACCGCATCGTATGTGGGATTAATGATGATCGGATTCAAAGACGTCTTCTGGCAGAAGCAGATTTAACATTTGACAAAGCCTTGTCAATTGCTGTGGCAGCGGAGACCGCAAACAAGAATGCGCAGGATCTGCAGAACCCAGATGCAACAGTGAAGCACTTCAAGGTCAACAAAGGCCCACTGGACGCGGGTACATTCAAGGGAGCAACAAGAGAGTGTTACCGTTGCAAAGGAACTAAGCATGTTGCAACAGACTGTAAGTACAAAGAAGAAAAATGTCATGCTTGTGGAAAGATAGGGCACATTGCTAGAGCTTGCCGTAGCAAAAATGCACAGAATCAGGGTAAGAAGAGACCTGAAGATTCAAAGAAAGGAAAGGGTTACTACCGTTTTCACGAAGTGCAAGAAAAGCAGGGTGGAAGTAAAAATGATAGCTCATGGAGACACTTTCACCCTTCATTGCTTAAAGTTCAGATTGGGACGCATGAGTGAAGTACACCTGAGAAAAGTCGACCCCTATATGGTGGTGATGAAACTGAATGGGGAAGGTGTTAACTTTGAAATAGACACTGACTGTAGTCTGAATGAACATGCATTCCAGAAGCTGTGGAAGGATACAAAAACCCCTTGTTTGAGACCAATTAAAATCCAGTTGGAGACTTATACAGGTGATCCTGTTAATGTGTTAGGTGCAGCCCTTGTGAGGGTTAAATACAAGCAGCAAAGACAGCTGGCTGGATGAGATACATCTCAGATGGAGGGAAATCAAACTCAAGCACAAAGCCCAACAGTTGCAACACATGACGACAGAAAAGTAAACACTACAGCACGTGCTGAGCAAACATGAGAATGTGGTCAAAGAGGAGCTGGGCACCCTGAAAGGAACGAAAGCCACCATCCATGTAAAAGCTAAAGCTGTCCCGAGATTCTTCCGTCCCAGGTCTGTACCTTACGCCATGCGGGCGAAAGTGGATGAAGAAATAGACAGACTGTTGAAAGAAGGCATAATTACACCTGTGAAATATGCAGAATGGGCAGCACCTGTTGTTCCGATCCTGAAACCTGTTGGAACTGTAAGATTATGTGGCGACTACAAGCTCACTGTGAATACAGTTTCCTCCTTGGAACAATATCCTATTCCCAGAGTTGAGGACCTGTTTGCAGCACTGTCAGGAGGAAAACAGTTCTCCAAGTTGGATATGAGTCATGCATACCAGCAAATACTCATGGATGATGAGTCAAAAAAATATTTGACAGTAAACACACACCGAGGGTTGTTCACCTACAACAGACTGCCTTTTGGGGTTACATCAGCACCAGCCATATTCCAGAGGACCATAGAGGGTCTGTTGCGGGGAATTCCACTGGTGGCGGTGTACCTGGATGACATCTTGGTGACTGGAGTTGATGAGGCAGATCACCTGGAGAACCTCACAGCTGTGTTAACAAGGTTGGAAGAGGCTGGGCTGCGCTTAAGGAGAAATAAGTGCACCTTCCTGCAAGAGGAAGTGGAGTATCTGGGACACAGAGTGGACACACAGGGGCTTCACCCTGTGGAGAAGAAAGTGAAAGCCATCATGGAGGTGCCCACTCCCACAAATGTGACTGAACTTAAGTCATACTTAGGTTTGCTAAATTACTACAATAAATTCCTTCCCAACCTTTCAACCCGTTTGCTCCGCTGCATGAACTGTTACGACAAGATGTGAGCTGGAAATGGCAAAAGAAACATGAAGAAGCTTTCAAAAAATCCAAGGCCCTGCTGAACTCAGCGGAAGTGTTAGTTCATTACTCAACCGACCGTGAATTAATACTGTCATGTGATGCTTCACCGTACGGCGTAGGCGCTGTGTTATCACACCTGATGGATGATGGAAGCGAGAGACCCCCGGGTTTCATGTCACGCACATTGTCACCTGCTGAAAAGAAATACTCGCTGGACAAAGAAGGCTTGGCAATTATGTTTGGTATTCAGACGTTTCACAAATATCTGTATGGAAGAGCCTTCATTATCTACACGGATCATAAGCCGTTGATCTCTCTCTTTAATGAAAAAAAGCCCATTCCCCAAATGGGTTCCCCGAGAGTGCAAAGATGGGCTGTGCACCTCAGTGCCTACGAGTACAAAATTGTGTACAAACCAGGAAAAAAACAACACCAATGCAGACGCGTTGAGCAGACTGCCTATGTCAGAAACAGTGCCAGATAATGAGGCAAAAGAGCAAGTCTTGATGATAGATCTGCTAGATGATAAGCTAGTGGACATGACCCAGATAAAGCGCTGGACCGCTAAGGATGTGATATTGTCCCAAATTCATGAATATGTCCTGAAAGGTTGGCCTACACAGACAGATGCTCACCTCAAGCCTTATCACCAAAGGTGAATGGAGTTGAGTGTAAAGGATGGTTATGTGCTCTGGGGAGCCAGAGTAATCATACCTACAAAGGGCAGAGACAAGATACTGCGATTAGTGCATCAGTCACACTCTGGCATGTCAAGAATGAAAGGTCTGGCTAGATCTTATGTATGGTGGCCAGGTATGGATCAGGATGTGGAGAGGGAAGTGCAGTATTGTGAAGAGTGTCAAACACACCAAAAGGCACCTCCCACTGCACCATTGCACCCATGGGAGTGGCCAGAGTCACCATGGTCAAGAATTCATGTGGACTATGCGGGGCCTTTCCTGGGAGAGATGTTCTTGCTTATAGTGGATGCTCACTCAAAGTGGATGGACATCTACCCGATGAAGTCATCCACATCCCAGGCTACCATAGAGAAACTGCGGCAGAGTTTCAGTGTGTTTGGTCTACGAAAAATTTTGGTATCGGACAATGGAGCCTGTTTCACAAGTTCGGAGTTTGAGTCGTTCATGGAGCAGAATGGCATCCGTCATGTGAGGTCAGCGCCGTTTCACCCATCCTCCAATGGTTTGGCGGAGAGGGCTGTTCAGACCTTCAAGGGGGGAATGAAGAAAATGAAGGGTGATACGTTGCAAACCAGGTTGTCAAGGTTTCTGTTCAGTCACATATTTGATTTCATTTAAGATGTTACATATTCTGCATTGTAGCTTACCTGTGATTCATTCTTTAGGTAATAAGCTGTTAACTTAAAGCGGTGGGAGATGTGGTATCCTAACTGTAATAAGAACTGTAAAATTAAGTTACAAGAATGCTTATCTGTAAGCTATATCAGTTACTTAGCTATGAAGAAATTTCTTATGTTTCTGAAGTTAGCTGCTAATAACTGATGTTCCAGAAGGAGGCGCTATAACATTGAGTTCTGAATCAGAGTGTGTTCAACTGACCGGATGTTGACGCTAGTTAAGGAAGACCGAAGAAGTTGTTTGCTAGCTGGAGAAAGGTGAAAGTAACCTCTAAAGATGTAATGCTGCCCGTTGCATTAAACTTGCAAACATATGTGGATGTTGTGGACATTCAGTTCTTCATTAGAAGATACAACAGCAAGTATATTAATTTAAGCACAGAGAATAGACCCCCAGACTACAGGCTAGAAGACTTGGCTTTTTCTCTTAATATGATGCTAAACTGGTTGCCTTTGCACACAGAAAATTAAATCTGCATGCTTGTGTTGTCTTCAGCTATCAGACATCTCATCTCATGTGCTACATGTGTGGGCACCATGTTTGCTTTTTCATGAGTAATAAACACAGGTGCAAAATAGTACTCCTAATACTGTGTCTACTGTGCATGTTAATGCAAATATCTTGGATGCTTTATGTGCCATGTTCATTTGTTTGCACAACATTACATTTCAGTGTCGCAGGTGACGAGGGTACTGCCTGTACTGGAGTGGCCGGGGCCGATGCTCCTCCTGCCCGTGCTGGAGTTGCCGGTGCCGAAGTGTCGTCCATGGTAGTCACTGAACCCTCTTCGTTTGTCGAAAAGGAATCTTGAATAGAAAGATCAGAGACGTGTTAACCCCCATGTTGCATTTGTGTAACTCCAGGCTGTATTACAAACGTTTTCATCTCAAGCTCATAGGGAAATAACGTTAGCACTAGCAGCTAGTTAGAGCTAGCAGTGATAGCATTAGCTAGCTTATTGTTATCCACTAAAGTTTACGAGTAGCCTAAAAATATCATGGTTGTTAAAAGTGAGCTTAACAATAGCCAGTTAACTGCAACAAAACTTTCAAGCAGAGTGTGCCTACAGATGTTAAAGTTAAAAACACTTACCATCTTCCATCATGGACTCCAACAACGGAGCCGCACCCGCGTCGAGTCAACACTCCCTCCCATTGCTCGCCAGTCTTTGCCCGTAAATTGCGTCCATTTTTTCAAACCACTTCCAAGTATTTCGGTTTGAACCACTCCGGCCGTTGTGGTCCTTGATGGCGCGATAGTCACTTTTGAGCTTTTTGAGCTTCTCCCTACACTGCTGGAAAGTGCAGTTGTAGTCGTGTGAGGACAGCAGGTTGGTAAACCTTTTCATTCCGTGTTGCCCCATCTAGCTCGCGCTGGATCCGCTCATCTGCAACCAGACACAAAAAAGTATTTACCTCCTCAGCTGACCACGACGTGGTTTTGTGGCTTGCCATAACTAAAATATTTATAAAGTTCTGTAAATAGTGCCAGGGCTCTCAAGTTTTGAACAGAGTTCAGAGTGAGATTTTGGCGGCAGGGGTTTGGGTGGGGACGGATTTATGTGTCATTTATTAGATCAGACATCTGATAAATGACAAATAAAAAAATGTTTATTTAATTCAGTATTTCTTTGTGTGTCTGTGTGCCTGTGTGTGTGTAATAATTAATACTATGCATTGTCTGGATAAAATATAATGAAATAGCCTAGGCCAAAGGTTTTCACAATGGAGGCCGGGAGGTTGTGCAGTAAAAATAAAAGGAAAGAAAAAACTAAAAATATTCCAAATTATTATGGGTAGGCCTATTATAAAATGGGTATCTTTATAAAAATATAAAACTGTCAGAGCCCTGCAGCCGATTCAACATGTAGCTATAATAATACTAATAATAATAACTAGAACCGCAAGCAGCTATGAACGGGGTCCAAGCCTCCCCTGGCGCGAGCCCACAAAAGCGGAGCCCGCAAAAGGAGAACCCAAAGCACGATGGCGGCGAGGGAGAAGTCAGGAAATTTGACCAAGTGCGAGGTCCAAAGTCTGTAGTGAATTGCAATTGCAAATTTCCTCTTCATTGCATAAAAGGCCAAAACACTTCTACCTCAATTACAGCGCCCCCTAAAGGGCGATCATCACCAAATCTGGTGGAGAGCCGCAGAGTGGCATGTCCAACAATAATCTCAAGTTTTGTGATGATAGCATTTACTGCAGCAGAGATATTTCATTGCAAATTATTCCCATTTAAATAAATTGACTTATTTGCCAAAAGGCCTCTATGTTCATTATAGCGCCCCCTAACGGCCGATTTTCACCAAATTTGGTAGGGAGGTTCGGAGTGGGATGTCGAACAACAATACCAAGTGTTGCTCCGATACCTATTAATTTGGCCGAGATATGCTAACGTTCGTGTTTTGTGGCTAGCTACGAAAATTAGTTTGCTTGTAAATTGTGAATGGTGTAACGTAGCAAAATTCTTTTGATAACTTTAGGTCAGGTCCGTATGGAGATGCTACCTACCAAGTTTCGTACCAATATCTCGCACGGCCTAGGACGAGTTTGAAACGTTGGTTTCCTTAGAGGGTCATGCCAAACAAGATTCTAAAGATTCGCGATGATACCATTTATTTTGGCCGAGATATGGCAATGTTTGTGTCTTCGTAGCTAGCTACACAAATTTGGTTGTGCGTAATTCACAAAATTTTCATCTGACAAAAATTCTTTTGATAACTTTTTGTCAGGTCAGTCTGGAGAGGCTACCTACCAAGTTTCTTGCAGATCGGTTGCACGGTCTAGGAGGAGTACGAAAAAGCAGGTTTACGATAAATCGCGATTTTTCACGCATAAAAGTCTAGGCGGAAATGGGCGTGGCCTATACCACTTGATTCAGGTGGATCCAGTGAACGCGTAGATGTATGGTTTTTGAATGTCGGGTGTACGGTGTGGGAGTTATAAGGCCAAACGCGTTTTTTCTGCTATAGCTCCACCTAGTGGCTGAAATATTTTTTATGAGGTCCTTGCAGTTATCTGGACCAGTCCTGAAAACGGCACCCCCCCACCATGTACGGTTTAGGCTGTAGAATGTGTTTTATCGGCGGAAGAATAATAAGAAACCTTAGAAAAGCAATAGGGTTCCACAGCCCTGCTGTGCGAACGGCGTAGCTTCGCTACCGTCGATTCTTCCAGCCTTGGGCTTGGACCCCTAATAATAATAGGCGCAAAAGCTACCCAGTGTTTCCTCTATGTTGATTTCTGCCGCCACAGTGTCAGAAATAGGTCAGACGCACAACAGGGTTTCCGCTATGTATATAAAGTCATAATTACACGACTCTACAGAGCCGTGTGCTCTACTGAACTCAAGCAAACTGTCATCCACTCTCTTTCCCCTCAACTGGAACAGTGACAGGACGTCATCACTCGCGAAGTCATGGCAACCAGATGAACAACCGGGCGAGTACACATCTTATATACTGTCTATGGAGTACACTTGTCACTCAATCTCAGGCAAAGTCACAAACAGCGCCGAAAGCCGCAACTTGAAATCCGCAACTTAAAATCCGCAACTTGAAATCCGCAACTTGAAATCCGCAACTTGAAATCCGCACTCACTCAGCTGGTGCGTGGCAGGCACTAGCAGCGCCAGGATTTTGATTGTAGGTGGGCCTCCAGAAAACTGGATGGGCCAATTAAAATAAGCCAAAAAAAATTTATTCAGGTTCCCCCTGCATTCAGACAGCCAGACACTAATAACATTAAGACACTACTTGCCTTGCTGGTGTGAGGGGGGTGGCTACGGGAGGACTTGATGGGGAGAGGGCGGCCGAGCAGGACGGTAACTCGTCACTTGTAACTGTGTTACTTAAAATTTCCTCCTCCTGCTCCTCGGAGCGTTTCTTGCTGAATTTAAATGAAAACAAGCTGCTTTGCTTTGCTTTGCATTTCATATTAGCTAGCTAATAGCTACTGTCTGTGTCTGTCTCATTGAGCTTGCTTGAAAAGCTTAAGCGTAAACATCATTCATTTCATTGGATCACTTGCTGGTGACGATGCAGCCTGTGGGCGGGCTTAAGAGTCCACAGGTGGGGTAGAAGCTGCTGATTCGCTGAGAAGCTTTCACTCAAAGCTTTCCTCGGACTGCTTATTGGATGAACTGCTAGAATTAAAATCACTCACTACTCACTATAGGCCTGGGTCAAAATGGGTGGGCCTGGACCTAAAATGCCCAATGGTAGCGCCGCTGGTGGTGGCAGGGCGTTCTGAACTCTATGGGGAAATCACTTTTCCTCTACCTGTACCCCTGTTGAAAAAATAGCAGCAAAACTTGGTGGCCGTTATCCTGGTAATTTCTCTGTGTGAGAAATACAAGGCGTGGCGTGTGAGCATGTGAACGGGTTGAAATGCGTGTGTCTCACGCCCAATGCGTGAGACTTGAAAGCCCTGATAGTGCAGAGCATAGCTATATCTCACAATCTCTGGCTAAACAATTTAAAAATGGCGCGTTTGTTCAGGTCAGGAAACTCTGCACTCTTGTCTGCTGATGACGTAGTGAATAGTGACGATTCTCTTTGACCAGATCAGTAGTCTGCAGGTTTTCACTTCACCTTTTGGTATCGCCTCAGCTCGCTTGGAACCTCGACTGAGGTGGTACTAAAAAAAGTACCTGTTAGCAGGTACCAGGGACTTTTTTTCGTAATGGAAAACCAAAAAAGGCGAGTACAGTCGAGGCGAGTCGAGCAGGTAGCATGTAATGGAAAAGCAACTTTTCTCTCTCTCATACAGAGCATCTACCGCTATATATGGGGTTGTAACATTAGAGATAATCAAATGTGACATACCCAGTTTTTCTGATGCACACCCACATTGTTTTTTCTGGCTCCGCTAGTGGTCCAACCAGTCAGAATGCATACTTTTATAGTGAAGTGAGGACACCACACACACTGGTTAATGATAAGAAACTGCGTCACTTCACTTTGTCCGTTGGAAGTTGAAGCTCCTTTTCTAAACAGACCTGCTGAAGACAGAAATGAGCTGCACACTGATGAAGTTCATGGCTGAAAGTTCAGTAAGTGGAGCTGTGGATTGGTTGAAATTACGTTTTTGAGTGTTGTGGGAGAAACAGTTGAATTGATGGTGAACGTGTGATTTTTTAAAGCTGAGAAACAAGATGGCCGCCTGTGTGAGCAGACAGAGAGAAGTCCAGATGAATGTTGCTTTAAATGAAGGAGAAGAGTTGAGTCTGATCTGGGGTCTGTCAGGACTCTTATTGATGTGGAGGGGAAGGTAGCAGACAGGCGAGCAGGACCCAGCAGGGATTACTTTGTTTAGCTGTAAACACAGCTGAGGACACTGTATTTGCTCTCACCTGCTGCTTTAAACACTTTAACACTTCATTTCTGCTCCATAGATGTACCCCACTTTCAACACAATCTCACTCCCAAGGCATTAAAACTTATCCTTGGTCAGGTGCCTTTGGCGTTAATTACTGACACACAAAGTCCCCTTTAGAGTCTCTGTCATAAGAAGGGGTCTTTCAACTAATATCAATGTAATTCAATCTGCGACGACATTTTACACTTTGGCAAACCCCTTTGGCGTCACTTTTCAATGTGCTTGGTCACTTTTTGACGCTTATTTACCAAATGGTAAAACCACTTAAGTAGGGTTAGGGAAACACTGTGGGTCGGGTTACAAAATGTACGTTTAAGTGACATTTACCTGTAATTTAAATGGTAACAGTTTGACAACAGTTTTTAAACATTTTCTTTTTAAAGTGCACATTAATCACCAAGTTGTAGTCAAGCTTTTCTTAATTAAATGGTCTGAACCCTTTTCTGTTGTGTTTTTTTTTTTTCAGACTCTTTTGAAAAAATGAGCAGGAGGTTTTCCATTTTAAAAAATGTTTTCCTTGTGTGCTTCGAGTCTTCTTTGTAAAAACAACTCATGTCCAAAATAAAGTCTAAAGGTGAGTCGACATCAGTCTGTAGTGGAAACAAGGAAAACCAGTTTATAGAAGGGAGGGAGGAAAAGAGGATCAGACAGGAAGAGTATAATAGTTAGAGGAAGGACATCCAGTGGTTACAGTGAGTAACTACAACTCCTCGAGCTGATTTCCTGAGCTTCTCTGGTTTCTTCTTTTGAAGCATTCAAATGTCAGGATCAAAGATGGCTGCGACTCAATGTAACATTCAGCTCTGATTTCCATGATGTGGTCTTTCCGTCTGTCCGTCTGTCTGTCTGTCTGTCTTTCTGTCTGTCTCTCTTCGAGTCAGTCAGTAAGTTTCAGCTCACCATTTCACAGCACAAAAGCATCAAACCACTTTCTAGCATACAGAGCATCTACTGCTATATGTGAGGTTGTAACATTAGAGATAATCATATATGGCACACACAGTTTTCTGATGCACACCCACAATGTTTTTTCTGGCTCTGCTAGTGTTCCAACCAGTCAGAATGCATACTTTCATAGTGAAGTGAGGACACACACACACTCTGATTAATGATGAGAAACGGCATCACTTCACTTTATCTGTTAGAAGTGGAAGTTGAAGCTCCTTTTCTACACAGACCTGCCGAGGACAGAAGAGTGCTGCCCACAGATGAGTAAGTGGAGCTGTGATTGGTTGAGATGACGTCTTTGATTGTTGTGGTTGGAGAAACGGTTGAATTGATGGTGAACAAGATGGCTGTCTGTGTGAGCAGGCAGAGAGATGTCCAGATGAAGTGTTTTTCAACACACTTGGTCGGGACATTGGCCTCACTTTTTGACGCTCTGTGTAGGGACCGATTTGGCATTACTTTTCAACATGCAGGGTAAGACTACTTAGTTAGGGAAAGATCGTGGGTGGGGTTTAAAGATATACGTTTAAGTGACACATGATTATGTTCATGCAGTTTTGGACTTGCACTGGTCTGATCTTGGTCTTGACTCATTCTCAATCCTTTGAAGTCTTGGTCTTGTCTCAGTCTCGATACACTCTGGTCTCGGTTAGGTGGTCTTGACTACAACACTGCAAACAGCATCTTTTCTATTAATCACTGTTGATCCATCTGTTGATTAGTGCCTTGTGTTGAGTGAATGAAATTTGATGAAGTGATAAGAAAAGGCCCTCAGTAGTTCCCAGAGTTCAGTCATGTTTTCTAACTGCTTCTTTAGTCTGAGCAACAGTCCAACAAGTCAAAAGGATTCAACCGACACTGATATGACACAGAGAGAAGCAGCCATTCAGAGGACGAGCTGCTGATATTTGTTTTTTTTTACCAAGATAAATGATTTGACAGATGAGATGCTAATGAATGATTGGACTGCTGCTCTCAGTGTTTCCTCTCCAGATGAAGGTGTGGACTCTGCTATGAGTCAGTGGGAGGACAGAGAGGAGGGAGTCCCTCCCTCTAAAACCACTCTGTGTGGGGAACATGACAGCCAGACCAAAGCCCAGAAGTGAGAGGACCATCTCTAACTGTCCACCACTCAGATCACTCCACCATCATTATTCACACTCAAAGCTCTGTGTATTGTGTTTCAGCTCAGAGAAGCAGCACAGACCTAGACCTGGGCCTGGACATGGACCTGGACCCGAACCTGGACCCGGAACCGGACCTGGACCCAGCTGTTTGTCCTTCAAGAGTGACGACTCAAAGGAGTTTGGTACTGATTTTAAACAACATGACAAAAAGTACGTAGTTGTAAATTGTGTTCAGTAACACATAATCCATAATGTCAGTAATTAAATATATATTTTTATTGTATTGATTTTTATTAATTATATATAAAAGTCTTCCATTCAGAGAGAATTTCCCTAAATATGTGAGCTTTAATGAATTTCTTTCTATCAGGATCCATCAGAGACCAGACTGTCCTGAAGCTGAATCCAGCTGTGTGCCCATGAAGAGTGACGAGTCTATGGGTTATCCTCTAGTCTTCAAAGATAGACGCCACTCTGTTGATCAAAGGTGAAGATTTCAAACTGATAATCAGCAAGACGTGTAAATGTTTACCACTACAGGGAGTCCTCTGATTCAATGTTAACATCACTTCATGGACCTTTACCTTGTGGTTATCTTTGTGTGGGTAGACATAATGTGAGCTATTTCTTACTGATTCCTCCACAGAGTGGACCAGGAGAGCTCAGAGGTTCCCAGTGGTCAGTCTGCCCAGCGGCATCAAACACACCTGGACTCCATATTTATGGTCTGTACATGTACAACAACTACTTTTACATCTATTCTGTTCACAATCATCTCCATGCTGCACCAGTGGATTGTCAGTCTTTCCAACATGGATCTGATGTTTGCTTTCAGGATTTCAGTTTGATTTGTCATTCATATAATCTTCTATTCCAGCTGCTGGAGGAGAACATCTGCAGTTTTGTGAAGAAAGAGCTGAAGAAGATCCAGAAGCTTCTGAGTCCAGATTACCCAGAATGCTTGGAGAGTCAGAGGGAGGATGATGACGTGTTGGACGGTGAGGATGAAGAGCAGAGGAGGAACAGCAGAGAGGCATTTCTGAAAATCACACTGCACTTCCTGAGGAGAATGAAGCAGGAGGAGCTGGCTGACCATCTGCAGGGCAGTAAGAGGATGTCTCTAAAGATTTAACATGCTGGATAAATGGGACATTTACTAATGTCTCAAAATATATTCACATACTCAAAATGTTGAAATATGTTCTTTGACTTATTGATCTGCTTTGTTGTGTGTTCATTCAGGAAGTCTTGCTGCAGGTGGTAAGCGTAAACTGAAATCTAACCTGCAGAAGAAGTTTCAGTGTGTGTTTGAGGGGATTGCTAAAGCAGGAAACCCAACCCTTCTGAATCAGATGTTCACAGAGATCTACATCACAAAGGGAGGGACTGCAGAGGTCAATGATGAACATGAGGTCAGACAGATTGAAACAGTATCCAGGAAACCGGACAGACCAGAAACAACAATCAGACAAGAAGACATCTTTAAAGTCCTACCTGGAAGAAATGAACCAATCAGAACAGTGATGACAAAGGGAGTGGCTGGCATCGGGAAAACGGTCTTAACACAGAAGTTCACTCTGGACTGGGCTGAAGACAAAGCCAACCAGGACATCCAGTTCACATTTCCATTCACTTTCAGAGAGCTGAATGTGCTGAAAATGGAAAAGTACAGCTTGGTGGAACTTGTTGATCGCTTCTTTGGTGAAACCAAAGAAGCAGGAATGTGCAGAGGAAGTTTGAAGAAGTCGTGTTCATCTTTGACGGTCTGGATGAGTGTCGACTTCCTCTGGACTTCCACAACACTGAGATCCTGACTGATGTTACAGAGTCCACTTCAGTGGGTGTGCTGCTAACCAACCTCATCAGGGGCAAACTGCTTCCCTCTGCTCGCCTCTGGATAACCACACGACCTGGAGCAGCCAATCAGATCCCTCCTGTGTGTGTTGACATGGTGACAGAGGTCAGAGGGTTCACTGATCCACAGAAGGAGGATTACTTCAGGAAGAGATTCAGAGATGAGGAGCAGGCCAGCAGAATCATCTCCCACATCAAGAAATCACGAAGCCTCTAAATCATGTGCCACATCCCAGTCTTCTGCTGGATCACTGCTACAGTTCTGGAGGACGTATTGAAGACCAAAGAGGGAGGAGAGCTGCCCAAGACGCTGACTGAGATGTACATCCTCTTCCTGGTGGTTCAGTCCAAAGTAAAGAATGTCAAGTATGATGGAGGAGCCGAGACAGATCCACATTGGAATAAAAAGAGCAGAAAGATGATTGAGTCTCTTGGAAAACTTGCTTTTGAACAGCTGCAGAAAGGCAACCTAATCTTCTATGAATCAGACCTGACAGAGTGTGGCATCGATATCAGAGAAGCCTCAGTGTACTCAGGAGTGTTCACACAGATCTTTAAAGAGGAGAGAGGACTGCACCAGGACAAGGTGTTATGCTTCGTCCATCTGAGTGTTCAGGAGTTTCTGGCTGCTCTTCATGTCCATCTGACATTCACCAACTCCGGAGTCAACCTGCTGGCAGAAGAACAAACAACCTCCTGTCAGTGGTTTCTACATAGAAACAAACCTGAATCAACATTTTTCTACCAGAGTGCTGTGGACGAGGCCTTACAGAGTCCAAATGGACACCTGGACTTGTTCCTCCGCTTCCTCCTGGGTCTTTCACTGCAGACCAATCAGACTCTCCTACGAGGTCTGCTGACACAGACAGGACATAGCTCAAAGACCAATCAGAAAACAGTTGAGTACATCAAAAAGAAGATCAGTGAGAATCTGTCTGCAGAGAGAAGCATCAACCTGTTCCACTGTCTGAATGAACTGAATGATCGTTCTCTAGTGGAGCAGATCCAACAGTCCCTGAGTTCAGGAAGTCTCTCCGCAGATAAACTGTCTCCTGCTCAGTGGTCAGCTCTGGTCTTCTTCTTACTGTCATCAGAAAAAGATCTGGATGTGTTTGACCTGAAGAAATACTCTGCTTTAGAGAAGGCTCTTCTGAGGCTGCTGCCAGTGGTCAAAGCCTCCAACAAAGCTCTGTAGGTGCACACACAACTATCCGGATTAAATTTAGTTTTTTATTTATTCATAAAAAATAACTTGTTTTGTTATGTTTTACTGATTCGTCTTCAGGCTCATTGGCTGTAAACTGTAAGAGAGAAGCTGTGAATCTCTGTCATCAGTTCTCAGCTCCCAGTCCTCTAGTCTGAGAGAGGTGGACCTGAGTAACAACGACCTGCAGGATCCAGGAGTGAAGAGTTTGTCTGCTGGACTGAAGAGTTCACACTGCAGCCTGAAAACTCTCAGGTCAGAATTAAACTTTTTTCAGAAGTTTACCCACTGACCCCTATTTCCTTCACACGCGTTTGCTCTGTGCTGCAATCCCTGCAAGCAATCACGGCTATTCAAGTCAAGGCTTGACATTCCACCACCTGATCTATTTTCATATGAGCTGCGGGGCATTTGGACAGCAGGTCAGGAAGTGGAACAGCAAGAGCATCCAGTCAATTTACCAAAAGACACCCCCCAAAACTTTACACGTTACAAAACTGCAGCGCAGTGGTGGAAAATCCGGGTAAGCCATCATTGGCTTTTTGTATTTGATTTTTTAACTGACTGACTTAACATTCTTCTCAGGCTGAGTGGTTGTAAGCTGTCAGAGATAAGCTGTGAAGATCTGTCCTCAGTTCTCAGCTCCCAGTCCTCTAGTCTGAGAACGCTGGACCTGAGTAACAACGAGCTGCAGGATTCAGGAGTGAAGTAGCTGTCAGCTGGACTGAATAGTCCACACTGCAAACTGGAAACTCTCAGGTTAGTGTACTGCTGTTTGAAAATGATGACCACCTCAACTCTTTTTTTTCCAAATTCATTAATTACTAAATAGACTTCCTGGATAATATTTTTAGGCTAAGTGGCTGTAACCTGTTGGAGAGAAGCTGTGAAGCTCTATCCTCAGTTCTCAGCTCCCAGTCCTCTAGTCTGAGAGAGCTGGACCTGAGTAACAACGAGCTGAAGGATTCAGGTGTGAAGCAGCTGTCAGCTGGACTGAATAGTCCACACTGTAAACTGGAAACTCTCAGGTTAGTGTACTGCTGTTTGAAAAGGATGACCACCTAAACTCCTTTTTTCTAAATGCATCAATTATTAAATGGACTTCCTGTATATTATTTTCAGGTTGAGTGGCTGTAACCTGTCAGAGAGAAGCTGTGAAGCTCTGTCCTCAGTTCTCAGCTCCAAGTCCTCTAGTCTGAGAGAGCTGGACCTGAGTAACAACCTCCTGCAGGATTCAGGAGTGGATCTTGTGTTAGCTGGACTGAATAGCCCACATTGCAAACTGGAAACTCTCAGGTAGGTGTACTGCCATTTTTTTATTTGTCTAACACTCAGACCTGCCCATGAAAAGAACGACAAACAAGTGCAATGTTATTGACTGTAAAGGTCTGCAACAGACACACAATCAGTGACACTCACATAATCACAAGTGCAAACAGTGCATGCGTTGTCTTCGTCTGGTGCCGCCGCCGCTAGCTTAGCGTAATGATTGGAATCCTTTGTTGCCATTAGCATATTGTGAGTAAACGTGACCCAACAACAACAAAAACAAAACCTAATTACTTCTTGTGGCCTGCGTATTCACAACGAGTAAAAATAGCAATGCAGATTAAGACTAGACAATTTCCTAGGCAGATATTGACATGGGACTATATTGGGTGGAAGTAGGCTACAGCTGAAGCACTGCTACTCAGACACAGAGATATCGGCAGCCCGCAGAGCTCTACGACTGGTGCAAAGTCACCCTTTCTGGGTTACTGGACCACCAAATGCTGCTGCCCATCTGGCATTAGCATTAGATAGTATTTCAACTTAATATCTGATGATGCAAAGAGGAAATTTTTGGATTTATTTCAGTAAATATATTACATATTGGACCTTTAACGTCCTGGAATACTGAGTCTGAAATTTTTGTCTGAATTTTTTCGCATTTTCAAAAATAAATATGACCTAATTTTCCTAGTTTTCCTTGAGTTCTCCAACCCTTCTTCTTCACAGAGGGCATGTCAGTCAGGCTTAGGACTTCCTGAAAGTGTTCCTTCCACAAACAACACTGACAATATCTCCAACTTAAAGTGTGTGTGTGTGTGTGTTTAGTCTTACCTTGACCTGAGCTACAATCATCCAGGAGACTCAGGAGTGGAGCTGCTGTCAGCTGGACTTAAGGATCCAAACTGGAAACTGGACACTCTCAGGTATGGACTGATGGACAACACTGTTTCCCTGTCACTAACTTATTAACTCTGGTTCATGTTTAATGGACGATCTGAGTAAAGGTGTATGAAGTTGATTCTGACTTTGTTTCTTCCTGCAGGACGGACTATGGTGGACCGCAGAGACTGAGACCTGGTGTGAGGAAGTGTGAGTGTGTTTAAAGTTTAATTTTTAAAAACTCTGCTGCATGTTACACATGCCACACTACACAAAGCTACAAAGAAGGAAAGGAAAGACCTTGTAATCTCTGAAGTTGTGAGGATTGAAGAGGAGAGCTACAAAATAAAAACAGTGAGCCAACAGCAGCAAGGGAGGTTGACAACATAGGAGGCTGTGATCATCATGGGCGGATATGTGGAGGATGCCCCAAGCAAGGCTTAGCTTCCTTATCAGGACTAGGTATGATACCCTTCCCAGTCCCCGGAACCTGCACCTCTGGTGTGGCTTAGAGGAGACCTGGCCAACTCTGGGACTCCCAGAACCCCAGCTTGCAGCACATACTTTATGGCTGCAAGGCAGCACTGACTCAAGGCCGGTACAGAAGGTGCCACGACCAGGTCCTGCACAAGCTAGCCGAAATCCTTGAGGCCTGCAGGCTAGAAGCAAACAGGGCCAGTCAAGCAACATCACAGCAGCTGATCCAATTTGTCAGACATGGGTTGAGGTTCACAACAGCACACACCTAGTTAACCTGGCTCACCAGTGACTACTGTGAATAGAGCAGTTGGCTTCCAGGGAAGACCAAATGGCAGGATGGAAGATGGACTAGGACAGACAACATGGTAACAACTGGCACGAAAGACAAATCAAAGGAGAGAATGCGGTTGTGGTTGGTCCAAGGTGACAACCTACCTAGGCCTGCAAATCCATCGGGGGAAGTCAAAATGCAGAGGCAGCAGCCAGATGCAAGCTTGCACTGCAGCAGAAGGTCAAGGAGGAATCTTAGCCAGGTTGAGCAACACAGTGGTATTGATCCTACCATTGCATCTGGTGAGAGAGAGAAATACCAGCCTTCCCAGGAGGATTTGCTTCGACATCAGCACAGCCCACACTCTGAGCATCACAACAAAACACCCAGCAGGGAACCCACAAGATGAACATCAAAGAAGCCATTTCGAAAACCCAAAGTCAAGTGGCCTAAACACATTGACAAGGAGGAATGGCGAAGCTTCGACCAGAGCCAACTGGTGATGTTCCGGGATTAAAGGAGTGAAAAATCAGTGAATGGTGGCTCCCGGCTGTCGACCCTGCAGCTGGCACAATGGCATCATCGGAGGTTTGTCAGGCCGAAATGCCAAGCAAGTGGACCCATCTGTGCTCACACCTATAGTTTCTTAACTGAAGTTTGATGATTTATTTCTCCAGAGTTTCAGTCCGGATCTGTTTTCCGTCAGCTGCTGGAAAGATGTTAGAATTCAATCAATCAATTTAAAATTCAGTGGGGGTGGGAGAAGTTTGGAGAAGACATGGAGAAGGACTTTCGGTGGGCACCAAAGTGCTTCTGGAAAACTGGCCACCTCAGGAGGGATGGGGAACCATCCAAGCTGTGTACAGTAGGGATGGGACACTGTTGACCTCAACTGAGGCTTAGGGGTGGAAGGAGCACTTTGAGGAACTCCTGAATCCGACTAATCCCTCTATGTTAGAGGCAGAGCTGGAGGATAATGGGGAACCCGATTTCCCAGGCGGAAGTCACTGATGTAGTCAAACAACTACACAGTGGCAAAGCCCGGGATTGATGAGATCCGTCCAGAAATGCTCAAGGCTCTGGGTGTGGAGGGGCTGTCCTGGTTGACACGCCTTTTCAACATTGCGTGGAAGTCTGGGACGGTGCCAAAGGAGTGGCAGACTGGGGTGGTGGTTCCCTTTTAAAAAGGGGACCAGAGGGTGTGTGCCAATTAGGGGTATCACACTTCTCAGCCTCCCTGGTAAAGTCTACCAAGGTGCTGGAAAGGAGGGTTGGAAGTCGAACCTGGGTTGAGGAGGAACAACATGGTTCCGTCCTGGTCGTGGAACAACGGACCAGCTCTTCAAAGGATCCTGGAGGAGCCTGGGAGATGCCCAACCGGGTCTACATGTGTTTTGTGGATTTGGAGAAGGGTGACCGGGTCCCCGGGAGATACTGTGGGGAGGCCTGCGGGAGTATGGGGTGAGGGGGTCTCTTCTCAGGGCCATCCAATCTCTGTACAACCAAAGCGAGAGCTGTGTCCGGGTTCTCGTAGTAAGTCGGACTCTTTTCAGGTGAGGGTTGGCCTCCGCCAGGGCTGCGCTTTGTCACCAATCCTGTTTGGTATTTATGGACAGGATATTGAGCAGGCACAGTGGGGTGGGGAGGGGTTGCAGTTTTGGGCTGGGGATCTCATCGCTGCTCTTTGCAGATGATGTGGTCCTGATGGCATCATCGGCCTGCGACCTTCAGCACTCACTGGAGGATTCGCAACTTCAACGGTTGGGATGAGGATCAGCAGCTAAATCTGAGGCCATGGTTCTCAGCAGGAAACCATGGAATGCCTTCTCCAGGTAGGGAATGAACCCCCAAGATGAAGGAGTTCAAGTACCTTGGGGTTGTGTTCGAGTGAGGGACAAACCCAAAGTCAAGTGTGCGGTATTGCATTCAAATCGCATTGACAAGGAGCCAGAAGGCAAAGCTCTCGATCTACCGGTCAGTTTTCGTTCCACCCTCACCTATGGTCATGAATGGGTCATGACCGGGATTAAAGGAGATGAACAATCGGTGAAATGGGTTTCCTCAGGAGGGTGGCTGGCGTCTCCCTTAGAGATAGGGGTGAGAAGCTCAGTCATCCGTGAGGAGTCGGTCAGGCCGCTGAAATGCGTCGAAAGGAGCCAGTTGAGGTGGTTGGGGCATCTGGTAAGGATGCCCCACCTAGGGAGGTGTTCTCCAGCTGGGAGGAGGCCTCGGGGAAGACCCAGGAGGTGGATTATATCTCCAACCTGGCCTCAGTCCGGATCCCCAGTCGGAGCTGGTTAATGTTGCTCTGCTGGAAGTTTGGGGTGTTGAGCTGCTCCCCAGCGACCAATCAATCAATTTAAGATGGATGGATGGATGGAAACAACAAACTGATCACAGTGGTCAAACTGAACTAATTAGTGATACACAGATTAATCGGTCGGCAATTATGAGATTTGAGATAATCGGCAATGGTTGAGCCCTGCGCTCAGGATTTGTAAACTGAATGACTTAAGTCTGGATCATTTTATCATCAGAGGCATCATTTTATTTTCCTGTTTGTTCTTTTCATAATATTCTTATTTGTAAACAATGGAAACTATTTAATTGATCATCTTTAATAATGATTATTGAGATATGATAGTTTACATAGGATTAATTAAAGGCACCCTATAAGTATCCACAGCCATGCTCAGTGGTTGTGGATACTTTCAGTGTGTTAGGTTGTCAATAAATCAACAGATGATAACCTGCAGCTGTATTGTATATTTTATTCTCTCCATCAGATGTCTGTGAACTGGAACTGGACACAAACACAGTAAACAGAAACCTCAAACTGTCTGACAACAGAAGGGTGACACATGTGGAGGAGGATCAGCCATATCCTGATCATCCAGACAGATTTGACTACTGGCCTCAGCTGCTGTGTAGAAATGGTCTGACTGGTCGCTGTTACTGGGAGGTCGAGAGGAGAGGAGCAGTTCATATATCAGTGAGTTACAGAGGAATCATCAGGAGAGGCGGCAGTAAAGACTGTGTGTTTGGATTGAATGATCAGTCCTGGAGTCTGTTCTGCTCTGATGATAATGGTTACTCTGTCTGGCACAATAAGAGAGTAACAGCCCTCACTTCCTCCTCTGTCTCTAACAGAGTACACTGCTACTCTGTTATGTGGACTGTCCTGCTGGCATGCTGTCCTTCTACACAGTCTCCTCTGACTCACTGATCCACCTCCACACCTTCAACACCACATTCACTCAACCTCTTTATCCTGGGTTTGGGGTCGGCCCTGGTTCCTCAGTGTCTCTGTGTTCTGTGCAGGTCTGAGATACACTGTATGAAGCTAGCTGAGTGAATGTAATGCTGCTTTAAGTTTTTGGAATATCTGTGTCCATGTATACAAGCTGTAAGAAAAGCTTCTTTGATAACTGATTTGTTTTGTAATTAACTTTTATATTCAAGTAAAAACAACTGAGGCTTTGAGCCAAAGACTAAAATATTAAAGTTTGAAACTGAGCTCTACTGTCTTGAAACATTTGTTTTTGAAAGAAACTCATATGAATGTCAAACATCACCTGAGAAAGGGGAACCTGCGTATTAATTTGACATGCA
This sequence comes from Perca flavescens, assembly GCF_004354835.1. Lineage (NCBI taxonomy): Eukaryota > Metazoa > Chordata > Actinopteri > Perciformes > Percidae > Perca > Perca flavescens. The sequence continues at coordinate 31,564,635 of NC_041345.1, forward strand.
GTACTGTGTCAACGTTTTCTAATCAAATCTGAAATAAAAATGTGTTAATATGTATTGTAAAAGTGTATGAGGCATTTTGATAGAAGTTGGTGATGACCATTCTGTTATGGCAGCAGTTGTTGGGTTAATGCCAGTTATACACAGTCTTAAATAACCTTAAACATCTACAACAGTAAAATGCAACATACACATTAATGCAGCTGTAATATTAATCCAGAAACAACAGATATAATGTAATAAAGTTTTGAAAGTATGACTTTTACTTGTAGGAGTATTATTACAGTGTATTAGGACTTTTACTGCAATAAAGGAGCTAAATACATATTGTGTCTTGTTGAAAACCGTCTTTGGGGAAATATAAAGACTTTGAAAGACACAATAACTTCCTCTTTTAATATATTTCATTATGAATTTATTTCATATGTCAAAGCCCTTAAAGTTAAAAAAAAGTAATGCTGTAAAACTCTTAGTTATTGAAGTATATGAATTACAAAAAAAACCTAGCTTTATTTTTCATGTACTTGTTTCAAGTTTTTGTTTTCATAAATTTGCTCTACTTGTAAGCACCAGGGGCCTCATGTATAAAAGACTGCGCAGCTTTCATACCAGAAGATGGCGTATGGCCAAAACTTACCTAGGCAAAGTAAAACAATATGTATTTAGGCTATTGAACTATAATGGCTAATGCCTATGTTCATATGTATTGCCTCATTTATGTATTTTATGATTTATTTCATATGTAAAGGGGGGCAAAAATGGATGATCAGTCGCTCAGGAAGTTATAGGCTACAGTTTCCTTAAGCTTAACGTGGTTTAATCTACCTAAACAATGATCAATGATTACCAAATTTCTCTCTCATATTGCTACTCATATCCACTGAAAACTGTCAAAAAATACAACCCAAAGTCCAATTATTATGGACGTTATCGGACTGATAACTGACTGATATCTGATTGATCATTGTTTAGGTTAAACCATGTTAAGGTTTTTCACGTTAAGCGATTGAGAATGTCCCGGCAGCAGTTGAAGGAAATTGTAGCCTATAACTTCCTGAGCAACTGATCATCTGTTTTTTGCCCTCCTTTACATACATATAAATAAATATGGCTATGAAATCTATCATGAAATACATAAATATGAGCAATATGAACATAGACATTAGTCATTATATTTCAATAGCCTAAATACATATGTTTTACTTATATTTATTTCAGGGGACTTTTATTTATTCCGTCTATTTATATTTACGTTATAAGGAAGTTTTGTTATCTCACAGACTTCATCTAAAAGCAACTAGCCAGCCTGCCTGGCATCAGTGCATCATAGCATATCACTATCTGCAAAGAAAAGAAAATATAATTAAATCATGAGCGCGGCGGATTGCCAGCTCAGCTAGAGCGGGTAACGCCAGCTCTGCAGACGGACCAGAGTCAGTCAGCACCGGGGAGCGAACCTTGGGGACCGAGATCCCAGTGCTGGTGGCTAGCTGCTAGCTAGCTGCAGCAGCTAATATTAGAATATTAGACCCAGCACCGGAGGTCTGATCTCCATGATCTGATCCCGAACCGCCGGTGACTCTGCCAGATCAGCAACCAAAAGTTTGCTGGGATTGTTAATGGTGGGCTAACGGTAACGTTACAGCCGTGAACCGAAATTCTGTTTCCTCAGTTGGTTCGATTGGGGCGGAGTTGTCTGCGGCGGGTAGAGACAGAGAGTCAGAGGGAGGCAGGGAGAGAGGGTAATAAATAAATGTGATATTATGATATAAAATTCCCCCCAAGCATTATCAAGAGTACAGGTTTCCAAAGTAATTTCAGCCTGGGCTGAAAGCAACACTGGTAGGCTAGGCTGGCCCTGTTGCCTTGGAAATGACAACATCCGGCCTCTGAATATGAAAAAACATGCCTTTTTTCATTTCTATTTCCGAGTGATTTTATTTTTGTTATATGAAATAGAAAATGAAAATCACAGCATATTTTAAATTTCTCTCATCCCATTTTGACCATGAAAAGGAAAAAAAATGCCTTGTATTTCAATTTCAAATATTGTATTTTAAAACGAAAATCAAATAAACATCGTTTTTTGTTTTTCAATACCTGTTTATGAAATGAAAATCGAATGAACGAGAAAGTACACGGACCCAAACGGGCCACCTGATTTCATTGTTTTAAATAAAATAAAAATGTGACTTCCGTTTTTGGTTTCAAATGATAGAACAAATTGAACACAGACTTTTTCATTGTTCAATCCAAAAGGAATTGTCAAAAAAATCTAACATCAGAAACAATGTTTTCCTTTTTTTGTTTTGAAACAAAACAAAAAAATTTCATTTTTTAATTACAAATGAATTACAGATTATCCAATGATACCCAGACTGTTGTTGCCTTCAGGTGCTGCTCCTAAACTAATACCTTACAATTTTGACTGATATAAGTTGTTGTGTTTCTTCAGTTTTCCCCTCCAGATGTTTTAATAACTTACTGTTTAAAACCTACAGGTCATAAACACAACACAATATAATGTGACAAAGATGTTGAAAAGTAGAATAAAGTGAGTTTTACCTTCCAGTTCCTCCCTGAAGGAAGAACTGGGATTGGATGTACGACACAAACGCACAAATACCACAAATACTTCCACTCATAAACTGGTATTTCTATAAACAGAAGGTGTGCACGTCACACTGACTTCAGACCAGCGTACACATGGTTTTAAAGCCAGCTGCAGGTGATCAGGTGAAAATGGAAAACAGGCTGACAGACAGAATCTTAATAATAAAACATTGTTGTGATTGTGTGTTTTCAGCTGTAAATCTGTAAATCACCATCAGATATATTTATAAACTGAATGAATTGTTATAACTGTATTGTTGAAGTTAAAGTATGTTAAACATCATTCACAGCTGACTATGAAATGAAAGTTTAAATGATTTTCTTTCAGTTATTGTCAGTAAAGTTGTTAATATATCATCAGATGATAACCTGCAGCTGTATTGTGTCTTGTTCTCTCCATCAGATGTCTGTGAACTGGAACTGGACACAAACACAGTAAACAGAAACCTCAAACTCTCTGACAACAACAGGAAGGAGATATTTGTGGGAGGGGATCAGTCATATCCTGATCATCCAGACAGATTTGACTCCTGGTCTCAGCTGCTGTGTAGAAATGGTCTGACTGGTCGTTGTTACTGGGAGGTCGAGAGGAGAGGAAGGGTTTCTATATCAGTGAGTTACAGAGGAATCTGGAGGAGAGGAGTCAGTGAAGACTGTAGGTTTGGATGGAATGATCAGTCCTGGACTCTGAGTTGCTCTGACGATGTTGGTTACTCTGTCTGGCACAATAACAGACAAACAGTCCTCACTTTCTCCTCTGTCTCTGGTAGAGTAGCAGTGTATGTGGATTGTCCTGCTGGCACTCTGTCCTTCTACACAGTCTCCTCTGACTCACTGATCCACCTCTAACTTTTATTCTTATACTGCACTATCAATTTTATTCTTGTCTTTTAATGTTTTTAATTTGTTTATTATTGTTTTTTAATTGTTTTCTAATTGCTCTTTAATGTTTTATGTAAAGCACTTTGAATTGCCCTGTTGCTGAAATATGCTATATAAATAAAGCTGCCTTGCCTTGCCTTGCCTCCACACCTTCAACATCACATTCACTCAACCTCTTTATCCTGGGTTTATGGTCTTCTCTGGCTCCTCAGTGTCTCTGTGTCCTCTGTAGGACTGGGTATAAAGCTCGGTGAATGTAATGTTGCTTTGGGTTTTTGATATATCTGTGGCCATGTATACAAGCTGTAACTAAAGCTTCTTTGATAACTGCTTTGTAATAAAGTGTTATATTCAAGTAGGAACAACTGCAGCTGTAACTATAATATTAAAGTCTGAAACTGAGCTTTGTTGTCTTGAAACATTTTTTTTTAAACGCCTACAAATTTCCAACTTCATTTGAAAGTTGGGAACCCTGAGGATTAATTTGACATGCAGTTCAGCACTGTGTGTCAATTTTTTCTAGACATAAATCAGAAATAAAAATGAATTGATTAATAAACTTATATAATTGTTAAAGTGTTTAGTAGCCTATATAAGTTGGTGTTGACCATTCTGTTGTTGCAGTGGTTTGTGGGTTGATACCAGTTATACACAGATTTTTATTTTTATTTACATACGTATTTCATTCAAACAAGCAAACAAGTGAATGCAAATACAAAATCCCAAGTCATAAATGAAAAGTAGCAGAAAAAAGATTTATCTTAGTCTGCCCCCCTTTCACATATCATACATCAACAATGTCACAAATTGCAGGGAATGGAGGACCCAAATGCAGAGAGCACGCGGAAGATTGTTGCTTGATGATTTATTTCACAAATAAACAAAAAAAAAGTACATACCCGGGGCCTGTTTCACAAAAGCAGAATATATAAATCCAGGATAACTGATAAAGCGAGGCTTGACCTAGTCTAAATCTGTGCATCCTGGCTTGGTGCGTTTCACGAAGGCCGAGCCAGGCTGAGGAGGAGAGACTAGGTCGAGTCAGGCTGAACTAATTCAGATAGATGCGCGTCCACGGCTTTCCACAAAAGACCGCGAGGTCGATCACAGATTTACTGATGCCAAAATGGAGAATACGCATTGTACATACTTTATACAGAGTGAACAGCAGCTTCTTGTGGAAGTATGATGACGTGAAACACATTATTTGAATAAAAAGAAAATAACACGGCCGCTGTACTGGAACAGCGAGAGAAAGTGTAGCAGACGATCACGGACCGACTGAATGCCTAAGCAGCCTAAATATATACATTAACTGACCACTGCTCTGAATGGAAACCCTCATAATCCTACCATTCAATGATGAGGCTACTAATCATTTGCACAAATTAACAATTGTATTTTCTATAACGCTAGAATATGAAGCGTAAATATCTCTTTCACTCTGTTCCTCCCTCTCTCTCATTGGCTAAAATATTAATTTCCTAAGTCATATTAACTTCCACTACTCGCTTTTAATGCAAAGTGTACAGGTGTTCGTTTTTGCAAATGACAAGTGACACATTGAATGGTTTCATTTAAGAGCAGTAGTTCATAAATGTATATTTTTAGACTATCATTTAGTCTGTCCGCTATTATCTGTCACGCTTTTTCTCGCGTTTTTTAATTTTTTATAGAGGACGAGTTTCCTTCTCTACATATTATATGCCTTGCTCCCTGGTATATATGGACATAGAAAATAAAGACACTGAAGTAATTGGACTGTAAAATCTAGAAACTATAAAGATAATAAAGTGATAAATTCCATGCACACTGTAAACATAAATGGAACAGAGTGTATTCATCTGTTATTTCCCCCCAGGCAAAATATAAGGTCAAAAACCATCGTTGTTACATGAATGTACAGTAGCCTACATCACTAGATAGTTACTGGTCCAGTGAACTACGGCTATAATTTGGGAGGATTGTACAATTAGGATATGTTCTTAAAATTGTACAATCCTCCCAAATTATAGTCCCAGTTTACTGGACAACACAAATTGTGTGTTAATAATGCCAAATACAATGCAAGAAGTACAAAGATGATCCTTATTGTTAAAGAATAAAAAAAGAAATTATAAACTAAAATAATTTAAGGTGCATTGGGGAACTATAGAAATGTACAGCATTGTATGTATTGCCCTTAGTAACAGACTTCAATTAAAACTCATTTGAAATTTTATTAGCCTTTTCTAATTATCTCAACAACTGCCATAATATATTCATCAAACTTCTTACAACAATGTGAACAGCAGTCTTCATACAGCAATATAACAGTAACAATGACAAATTTATAATTATAAAAAAATAATAATGGTAAATAATAACAGTACTTAAATGAACAGCAATATGCACCTGTTGTATTTTAATCCAGGCTGATAACAAAAGGGTAAAACCACTGCTGAGTGAACAGAAAAGGTTGCAGGATTAAATAAATCCTGGCTGTTAGCCTGGTCAGGACCAGGCTAGCTGCACAGAATAAATCTCCATGGTGATTTATGTGCCTCTGCTTTCGTGAAACCGAGTCAAGGCTAAATTCATCCAGGATAACCAGGAAATCCCGGCTTAATCCCTTATCTTGGTTTTGTGAAACAGGCCCCTGAAGAGTCCAGTAGGCAACAGGCAAAAACTAATTCCAGAACAACAGAACAGGATCTCAAAAAACTGGAACTCAGAGACAAAAGGTAGACTCCATGTACGAACATACTCACAGAACACACAGCAACAGAATACGATGACCTGACACAAAACAAGGGAAACACAAAGACATACATACACTAGGTATAATGGTTAAGTCTAAAACTTAAAGCCACTGAGGGGCTGCTATGCGGACTTAAACAATCAAACAAACAAACAAACAAACAAACAAACAGTCTATGGCTAGTAAACTAGCTGACCCGCTCTCTTCTACCGCTCAGTAGTCTCCTGTTGATATCACAGACTCCAATAGTCATTGCTGTATTTTGCTGGCCATTTATTGATCACAAAGTTCTTCATATCAACGTGCAAGAAACCATGTGTCCATCAAGCTCCATCAACAAACATTTCATCATCCACATGAGTGTTGCGCACTGTAGCGATTTAATGCGGTCAAATGCGGTTTGTGCTCCTCCATTTAACAGCACCCCTAGTTACCTGTTGAAAGGTTCCTACCTATATAGATGTAGCTCATATGCCTACTAGTGCCACCAGTGGACAATTTGTGTCCTACACCCAAACCAATGAAAATGGCTCTTGCACTAGGTAATAAGGAAACAGGTGAAATACATTAGGGCTGGGCAGAACAATCAAAAAAGGCGGGAAAACACAAGGCAGGAAGTAAAACAAAACAAGACTAGGGAGGAAAACAGAGACTTCAAAATAAAACAGGAAACACTAACAACAGAAACTAACAATCGTGATAAAACAAAACCAATAACATATACGTTTTAAGCAACAAAACAGTAAAATGCAAAATACACATTAATGCACCAGTAATATTAATCCAAAAACATCATATACATATATACAGTATATATATAGGGAATATTTTACTGCACAGTGGATAATAAAACTAGTAAAGGAACTCGGAGAAATATAAAGACTTTGAAAGACACTTCCTCTCTTTTAATATATTTCATCATGAATTTGTTTCATATGTCAAAACTCTTAAAGTTAAAAAAGTAATGCTGTAAAACTCTTAATTATTGAATAATATGAATTACAAAAACCCATAGCTTTATTTTTCATGTACTTGTTTTTGTTTTTCCATCTTCTTTGTAATTTTTATTATTTGTTTTTATAAAGTTGCTCTTTTTGTAAGCACCTGATCCTTTATAATATTAGGAAGAATTTTGAGCCATATTGTTTATATATGCATTTTGTTTTGTTGTAGCATAAGCTTTGTGATACTCAACAGCTGAAGCACACTCTTGGTTTCCCTTTTTATACGGTACCACCACATCTCCAGAATGTGTGTGTGTGTGTGTGGTCTGTCTGATCTCAGAGGAAGGGTGTATTTATCTGGCCTCAGCGCTGAACTTCAACCCCTCTCATCTGAGAGTGCTGGGCCTGAGCTACAAATCAGATAGCTAATGTGAGACTCAATAAGGTAGCTCAATCAGGTAGCTAACGTCAACAACAAAATGTCAGGAAACGACACCTCTGGCCATTCTGTTGGGTCGTTTGTTCAGTCACTTATAATGTACGGACAATCCGACGCAATAAGACCCAGTTTTTTATGTCTCTTGCTCTGTCAAGCAGCAAAAGTGCTTTTGAGTAGTCCATACTGAGTTAACGCTATGTTATTCGGTCAGGGGGAAAGGATTGTTTTCCCCCATGACAGCTCTGCCACGCCCGCAGCTATGACAAGTCTCCGATCAAGTGTAAACTTCTCAGTTAAGTTTAAGTGTCATCAGCTTAATTATTTCACCATTGAGAAGGGAACCTTGGCTATGCTTCTTGCCTTGCAACATTTTGACGTTTTTGTGAGTTCCAGTTCAGCTGTCTAAGAGGTATACACTGACCCAAACCCCTTGGTGTTCCTAACCAGGATGTACAACCACAGCCAGAGGCTGATGCACTAGGCATTACTGGTCCAAGAGTTTAATCTTGACATCAGAGACAAGAAAGGTGTTGATTATGTTATTGATGATACTTTGTCCCGGGTGTAATTTACACCCATTGACTTTCTTTTTCCAGTGTAAAAATTAATGTGGTGAATGAATTTGTTTGTGTGTGTGTGCGCATGTGTGCTGGGTTGGTCGCTTGAGTTTAGTATTGTGTCATAAAGTGCTGTAACTTGAGTTTGTAGACATATATTTTGATAAGGAAGATTGAAGGTCAAAGTCAATCTCTCCGGTTAGTTCACTTTCTCCCGTGTTGTGACGCAGATGTTTCTCCATGTTCCACTTTTGGTAGGTGACAATTAAAAAATGAAATTCAGATGTTTGTGTGAAAAGCTGCAGTTTGTGTTGATAAGAGCTCAGCTCTGTGCTAACAGTTAGCCACCGTGTTCTGTGAGTAGCAGAATGACTTGTGTTGATTTGATTCTCAGTAATGTCTAATGTGCAGTAAAACTACCAATGCCACTATCTAAAAAAAAGCTTGAAAACACTACACAAGTATAATGAGCTAAATGTACTTAAAGTACACATTGCAGTAAAATGGCCCCTGTGGGTGTGGTACTATAATCTGTGATATACTTACTGATGTGTTCAGTTATAAGCTGCAATTTACTGTTTTCAACCATTTTATATGAAGCTGAAATGATTCTTTTAATTATTGATCAACCGACTGAATATGTTCTTGGTTAATCAATGAATTAAACTGTCTGTTGAAAGATAGAAATGTGAGAAATGGCCATCACAAAGTGGCTTCTTCAGTTAGCTTGTTTTGTCCATAAAAACTCCAAAACTCCAAATCCCCAAATTATTGTTTACTGTCGTATAAAAGACGGAAAAGCTATAGATGGTCACCTTTAAGAAACTGAAGCCATGAAATGTTTTGAAAATGATTTAAACCTCTTACTTCAAAGAAGATGTATTATTTATTTCAATTCATCAACTCTTTGTTCTTAACTTTTCATTTAAACTATCAGTTCATCAGATTTAATAAACTTTGTTTTGTCTGTAAAATGTCCATTTGTAAAGTAACTAGTAACTATAGCTGTCAGATAAATGTAGTGCAGTAAAAGTAAAAACTACCACAATATGGAAATACTGAAAATACAAAAAACTTTGTATTTGTATTCCAGTACTTGATTAAATGTAACTTAGTTGCACCACTGATGTTGGACATGTTAGTTTTTATAGTCAATGTTGAATTCTTGTATTTAGGATGAAAAATCAATCATTTACCAGTTTATGAGATCTATGGAGTTCACAGTGCTGCAGTCTGATCCAACGGTCCTGCAGTAAATCCTCTTTATAAAGTTTAGATAAAACTTTATTGATACCCAGAGAACAATTTCAGGTGTTGCAGCAGCATGAAGACAGAAGAAAGTACAGGCAATATGAAGTATATAGAAGTCTATATAATATTTATATAGTATGTCCTTTCAAGTACATACTTATACTTAGTAATACATATTTCATTATCCATTTAATAAATACTATAGTTTAATATGAAATAAGATGCATGTTAACACTACCCAAGATATTGAGTGGCTCCCTATGACACATTTCTGGGGGTGTCACTGAGTATGTTAATGAATATATAGCACGGAGGATGACTTCTGCAGAATGAGGGTTGAATGAGGAAGTATTGCATAGATGTGTCAAATTAGTATTTTTTAAATGTATTTAGAAGTTAGCTTTCAGACCAGGTTTAGTGAAAGAATAATCAATCAGTTATTATCAATACTAAAGTAGAGTTGTTAACTTTTTAACTTTTAACTTCAAATCAAATTTGTTTCATACACACAGGTCCATATATGATACTTTAGAGTTATAAACAATAATAATGGTCAGTAAATAACAATAACAATGTGGGTTGATGGTCATTCAGATTCTGCCTCAGGTGTCTCCAATGATCCACAAAGACTGTCATTACAACAGCCAGGAGCACAAACAAATGAAGCGGTATCGCTCTCATCTGGACAAAGACCCCACAGAGGTTTAACAGCTGAGTTTCCTTACCATTCAGTTGGGACTCAAGAAGTCTCTTGGATGAGACACAAAATGTCTTCGAGCTCTTTAACTAAGTGCAGTTGCCTTTTAATTTAACCTTCCTTGGATGTTGTTGTGGTGACAGAGAATCTCTCCTAGCAGATGATTCCTCTCTACATGAAGGTGTGGACTCTGCTATGAGTCAATGTGAGGACAGAGAGGAGGGAGTCCCTCCCTCTAAAACCACTCTGTGTGGGCAACATGAAGCTCAGAGGTGAGAGGACCATCTCTAACTGTCCACCACTCAGATCACTCCACCATCATTATTCACACTCAAAGCTCTGTGTGTGTTGTGTTTCAGCCCAGAGAAGCAGCACAGACCTGGACCTGGACCCAGCTATTTGTCCTTCAAGAGTGACTGGACCGTCAAAGATGGATGCCACTTTGATGATCAAAGGTGAGGATTTCAAACTGATAATCAGCAGGGGTCTCATTTATAAACGTGGTTTACACACAAAACGGGGCTGAAAATGGGCATACGCAAAGGTTGTGATTTATAAAAAACAAACTTGACGGGAGAATGTGCGGTCCTCCACGCAAACTCTGACCCATGCGTACGCACATTTTGGAGACAAAATAGGAATTGGCGATGCAGATGGTGAGGTGGTGAACTGAAGTCAGACTGCAGAAAGTAAATGGGAATAACTATAAAAGTAAAAAAAATAAAAGTATTGATGGTTACCATGAAGATTAAATCCAGCAGTGTTATTTGCGCTTGTACCGAGTGATAATTGTTCCATAAACACCTCCAACTCAAATCTTAAATAAAAAAAATGTCTTAATGTTTAATCGGCGCTGTCTCCACGTCACATTGGCCCTCATTTATGAAACGTGCGTACGACCTAAAACAGGCGTACGACGGGTGTACGCCGATTCCTACGCAAAGCTCGGCATTTATCAATTTGGACGTGAGCGTAGGCTGCGATCAAATCTCACGTCTGGTCTGAACTTGTGTACGCAAGTTTCTGAGTCAGCGTGGCCTTGCGGTGCAGCATATAATCAGTTTAACAGGAGAAGGAGAAGTCATCACTTAATCACTTATCAGCAATGGTAGATCTGGCTCTTTTAGAAGACCTCTATGAGCCGGTACAATAGTGCACACGTACGCACACGTGCCACGGTGGATCGCTCCATCGGATTGTTTAAGGGCAGATGGCTCGCATCAGTGGGGGGACCCTATACACGGCAGAAAAAGTCTGCAACATTGTTTTAGCCTGTGGGGTTCTGCACAACATCTCGCAGGGAAAACTGGGTGCCATAAATGTAGCGATGGAGCCAGATGACCCGATGCCCAGAGAGCACTGTCCAGAACAGCCCCAACTGAAGGAGACAGGATATTATTATTCCTCGCTTTTAAAAGGTAGCCTATAGGGTTATGTTTGGCAATGATATTCAATACAGGAAACATGACGATGCACAACATTTTTATTTATTATTCAGGTTTTCATTTCTATGTCGTGAACGATTTATTTCTGCCATTGACCGAGTTATTTCGGCTTGTTTTCCCAGCCCCTCTGCTGTCAGGAGACAGGGTCGAGGTGGTGGTCCAGCACGGGGCTGTTGTCTCGTTCTGACTCGGAGGACACTACTCCGCTACCGTGTGTTTATTCAAATATAAGTACACCATGTAGGCCTAAGAGATTGCAATATTAGCCTGTATATTAGCCTACTATTAGGACTATAGAAAATGTGTCAAGGATGTATAAATTAAATAGGCTAAACTTCAGCTGGAGTCCGATTTACTACAACACTGTTCACCGCATCAGTGATCTCTTTCAGTACGCATTCTTTCTACAGCCTTTAATACCAGTTTTCAGGCTGCCAAATAATACACGTTAGTGCAAATGAACCTGAGATATCAGGGTTTCAATCTCCACCTCTGAAAAGTGCCGCTTCTCAGCCGGATTACGTCTCGCCATGTCGTAAATTGTAGGGGCGAGGCCTCAAAACCGAGAATATATTGGGGCGTGTTATTTAAATGACGTTCGTTTCCAGCCGCCGCATTTATCATTGTACGACCATTCTTACGCTCTGATTGGTATGATACGAACGTTTCATGAATCCCACGTGAAGCCTGTCGTAAGATGATTTCTGCGCTCATATCTGCGCTGGTTTCTACGTTAGGTTAATAAACGAGGGCCATTGTCCGCTACGGAGCGCAGGAGGAGGAGATGGCCCGACTCCATGGAATACAGAAATACATGTTAGCATTCACCCTAGCATTAGATAACGGCAGAACACAGTGTGAATAACTAAATATCTGTCTTTAATACTGTGCATATATCATCAAATGTCAAAGTCTGAAAATACAGCCGTTAAGGTCTCGCGCATTACACTTAATGGCCCTCATTTATGAAACGTGCGTACGACCTACAACAGGCGTACGCAGATTCCTACGCAAAGCTCGGCATTTATCAATTTGGACGTGAGCGTAGGCTGCGATCAAATCTCACGTCTGGTCTGAACTCGTGTACGCAAGTTCTCGAGTCAGTGTGGATTTGCGGTGCAGCATATAATTAGTTTTGCAGCATATAATTAGTTTTAGTTGAGGAGAAGGAGAAGTCATCAGCTCTTTTGATCATTGTTTTAGCCTCAGTAATGGCAGGATCTGGCTCTTTTAGAAGACCTCTAGAACAGCCACCAACTGAGGGTCTGCAACATTCACTTTTTAGCCTGTGGGGTTCTACAGGAAACATCGATGCACAACAGGAAGACTTCGGTTTTTGCCATAAATGTGACCGTTATGGAGCCAGATGACCCGATGCCCTCAGCTATTGCCTCGTTCCGACGAACACGAGTAAAATAAAAGACACTGCATAAACTCCGCTACCGTGTGTTTATTTAATTATAGGTGCACCTACATGTAGGCCTAATAGATTGCAATAGAAGCCTGTATATTACTATTAGGACTATAGAAAATGTGTCAAGGATGTATAAATTAAATAGGCTAAACTTCAGCTGGAGTCCGATTTACTACGGCAACACTGTTGACCGCATCAGTGATCTCTTTTCATCCCGCATTCTTTCTCCAGCCTTTAATACCAGTTTTCAGGCTGCCAAATAGTACACACGTTAGTGCGATACGAACTTTTCATGAATCCCACGTGAAGCCTGTTGTAAGATGATTTCTGCGCTCATATCTGCGCTGGTTTCTACGTTAGGTTGATAAATGAGGGCCATTGTCCTCGTTATCGGTCCGAACTTTAATACTGTAGTGCAAAACCTGCATGAAGAAAAGTGTGTTTGCCTCGTCTTCAAATTGTATCTCGGGGTGGGGGATACCACTAGTTGATGCTGTGATTTTGGCAAGGTGTTAACAATCACAAATTGTTGTAAACATAAATACTGCGGTGACCCCCGGGCCAGTAGTGCATGCATGGCACTGCTGGCCCTGCAGGACTACGCCAATGGAAGAATCAGGAGAAAAAGAGACTTCAGGGACCATGACGATGACTGGCTAATATGCCGATTTAGATTCCCTAAAGATGTGCTTTTGGATTTATGTTCTGAATTGGGTCCAGTAGAGAGGGCAACGCGCTGGAACCGTGCCATCCAGGTCCAAATAGGCTACAGGTCCTCGCCACTCTGGTGGAAACCAGCTGTTTCCAGAGGGAAATGTCAGACAGCTAAGTGTTTTTTTTAAAATAAATATTATATATAATCTTCAACTTTATCACTAATGCTTGTTTGGATATAATATATTTTTCTGTTAAATCTTATTATATACGTCTGGTATATCGAAGCTGTCCCCGAGTGCCTAATGGCTGCTGTTTTATACGTATTATTAATATAGGTAGTCTATAAATCAGGGTTCCCTACACTATTGTTAAGGAGGGTTCAGGTTTAGAGGTTGATTGCCATTGTCATGGGGCACCGCTCAGAATGCATAGGAAAAAGCCAGAGAGACGTTCAGTCCATTCAATGAAGATTTATTTAACAAAAGGGGAGGTAAATGATACTGGATAACATAACAGAACAGACACACATGGGTTGGAGAATCTGGGAAGAAACAAAATAGAAATTACAACTTAACAAAGTTAATATCCTCACATGATAATCATAAAGTAACTAAATAAAGCTGTCATGCAAATATCAAACAGGTTATCAAGAACTAAAGTGCAAAGTAAACTTCATCTTACCAGCTGCCGCCCCATGTGAAGGTGTTGAAGAGACTGACTGAGAGTGAGTGCAGTCTTAAATAAGGAGTGACCAGGTGAACTCAATCAGGTAATCAGAGCAGAAACAAAAGCCAGTGATGAAGACAGGGGAGAAAAGGAAGTGAGGTACAGGAAGTGAGGTAAGTGTGAAAAGAAAGTGTCAGAATAAGATAAAAATAGGGATCTTTAGTACAGCCGCCCCCAGATTTCTAGTTAGAAATGTGTTTACAGACCAAACCAGAATCAACGATCATCAGGTAGGCCAGGAAGGGGGATTAGATGAACTACAGGTCTGACATAGGACTTGTCTTTCACTGTAACTGCAGCTGTCCTAATGTGGCCATCTTTGCTTGGTAGGAGGCAAGTCACCTTTCCTACAGGCCAAAGAGCTCTTGGTAGCTGCGAGTCAACAATCATCACAATGGAGTTTAGTTGCAGATCTTGTTTTTCCTGCTGCCATTTGTGTCGTGTTTGAAGTGATGGTAGATAGGATTTGATGTAGGGTTTCCAAAAATGGTCAGACAATATCTGGGCATGGCGCCATCTCCGTTTACCGTGAAGATCAGAGTCTGGGTAGGACACTAGAGGGAGTGCTGCATCATGTCGTCCCATGATAAGAAGGTTGGGAGTGACTGGATCAACATCTGCGATATTGGAAGACACATAGCCGAGTGGTTTTGAATTAAGGATGCCTTCAATTTCAATTAACACTGTTCTCAAAACCTCCTCAGTAACCATTTGTGCACCAATGGTTGTGCTGAGAGCACTCTTTACCGAGCGTACTTCCCTCTCCCAGACTCCACTGAAGTGGGGTGCGTGTGGAGGATTAAAATGGAAGTGGATTTTTCTCGTTGCCAGTACTGACTGGAGAGTGGGAGAAAGGTTATTCGAAGCATCCTGTAATTCTTGGTTTCCTCCTCTGTAGTTGGTTCCTTGGTCACATAGGATCTCGTTTGGTTTTCCTCTCCGAGAAATGAATCGTTGGAGGGCCATGAGGAAGGAGTCTGTATCCATATGACAGAGGAGGTCAAGATGTACACATTGTGTTGTGAGGCATTTGAATATTATACCCCATCTCTTCTCAGATCGGCGGCCGATCTTGACATTGTATGGTCCAAAACAATCTGTTCCTGTTGAGTAGAAGGGAGGTTTAAATAACCTGAGACGGGCAGCAGGTAACTCAGCCATCTTTGGGAAGGTTGGTTTCGCTCTCCACTGCTGACATGAAACAGTTGCGCTGATGTCGGCGCACTGCCTCTCGTCCTTTCAAGATCCAAAACTTCCGACGTATTTCAGCAAAGAGTCTCTCTGATCCAGTGTGATGCAGAATTCCATCATAATCCTGAATGATCAGTTTTGTCACATTGTGAGTGGGATCAAGTACAATTGGATGAATTGACTACACATCTAGTTGATCGTTTTGACGTAATCGACCTCCAACATGAATTAGTCCAGTGGTACTGCACAGTTCTGGGGATAAACATAGTAAGCGACTATGTGGTGGAAATGGTTTCTGGTCTTTGAGAGAAGCTAGGTCCTCACCAAAACTGTCCGCCTGTGCTTGTCGAAGGATTTCCTGTTCTGCTTTCAGGTAGTCAGTTGCAGAAGGATTTTGACTAGTCAGGTTGGTGAGGGATTTCGCAGTGACATCCAGAAGCTCTTGGTAAGTCTTGAAACCATTAGCAGCAGTGTTGATAATACCACAGAAGTAAGACCTTTTCAACTCCATCCAGTCATTAGATTCATCAGGTTCAACAGATTGAAGTTTGGGCCAAGTATCTGGAGGTTGATACAAGAATGGTGGGCCATTGCTCCATCGGTTTGGACAGAGGCTATCTGACAATGATTTGCCTCTTGTAACATCGTCTGCAGGGTTATTGGCTGAGTCAACATATCTCCAGTCCTGACTGCTTGTGAGATTTTGAATCGCCGATACTCTCGCTCCTACGAATACTTTGAAGCGGCAAGACTCTGCTTGAAGCCAGTGGAGTACAGTGGTAGAATCAGTCCAAAACGTTGTGTCTCTGATTGGTATGGTCAGTTCTTTTCTGATAAGGTCACAAAGGTGTGCACCGGTTAGTGCAGCACATAGCTCCAATCTTGGTACTGACAACTGCTTCTTTGGGGAGACACGTGAACGGGCTAACATAAAACCAACCTCCACTTGGCCTTTGTCATCTTCCGATCTTAAGTATGCAACAGCACCATACGCATGTTGAGAAGCATCACAAAAGATATGGATGTCTTGCACCGTGGGGGAAGTATCCATCTCTTTAGAAGTGTAACATCGAGGGATGGTGATTTGAGGGAGGTAGAGAAGTTCCTTTTCCCAGGATATCCAAGCTGCTAGGATGTCCTGTGGAAGAAGAGGATCATCCCATTCTCTTTCCTTTCTCCATAGTTGTTGAACCAGAATCTTTGCACGAGTTGTATAAGGTAGGAGGTAGCCTAATGGGTCATATAGACGAGCAAGGACTCTGTAGATGTAACGCATTGTTATGGTATGTACTTCCAAGGTTCTGTATTTGTACCTGAAGAGGTCAGGTTTGCAGTCCCACAGCAATCCTAGTGTGCGTTCTTGGGGATCAGCTCGGCCTTCAGAGAGCCAAAGTTCACTGCTTTCGGATCTTGCTTCAGATGGTAAATGGCTGATCACAGCAGGATCTTTGCTTGCCCATTGACAGAGGTCAAAGCCTCCAGTTGAAAGGGTAGCTCTTAATTTGTCAAGGAGTGTTTGAGCTGCGACGGGTGAAGGGAAGCTTTGCAGGCAATTGTCAACATAGAAGCACTGGGTTACTGAATTCTGCACCAATTCATCAGGTTCGTTGTCCTTCACATGTTTCTGCAGGGCATAAATTGCACAACAGGGACTACAAGTGGTACCGAAGGGTAGGACTTGCCATTGGTACACTGTAGGGGGAATATCTTTGTTCATATCACGCCACAGGAATCGAAGAAGAGGCCGGTCTGGGGGCAGGAGACGGATTTGGTGAAACATGCCTTTAATGTCACCACTTACTGCTATGGCATGTTGCCTGAAACGCAGCAGTACACCAAGGAGTGACGGCCCAAGGATTGGTCCTGGTAACAGATACTTATTGAGGCTTTGTCCTTGGAAAGTGAATGAACAGTCAAACACAACTCGATCTTTGTTGTTATGAGTTACCATATGGTGAGGAATGTACCAAGCTTCGTTGCTGCTGCGAACCTCTTCAGGGGTCAGCTTGGCCACATAACCAGCTTTCTCAAGCTTAGCAATTTGATCACAGTATGATATGGCTTTCTCTGGATCCTTTGATAGTCGGGTTTCAGTGTTACGAAGTCGTGACATTACTGCAGAATGGGGAATGTTTAGAAGAGGAGAATTTGCTAGCCTAAGAAGGGGAGTGGCATAGCATTCAACTCCATTGACTTGAACTCTTTCTGTGGCCTGTTCAAGACGCTTCAGGGCTTGTTTGTCTTGCCTTGAACTGATGACCGCTTTCTCACTGTGTATAGGTAGAGTGTCAAGTTTCCAGAGTCTTTCAACATTGTAGTGCAATTCATCTGCAGAGGAACGGAAGGATGTAAACAGACATTGGACAGGCACAGCGTAATCTCGTGGTTGGAAGTCTGTGATAGGGCCTTGAAGTGTCCATCCTAGACAGGTTTTGACAGCTGCTGGTGACCTAGGAGGGCCTAGTCTGACAGGAACAATAGGAGTGATTAAGTGGATATGGTCTGAGCCTATGAGCAGCAGTGGTGATGCTTTGTTAATGGATGGTAATGGTATCCCTTGGAGATGCTTGTATTTCCTTTGAAGAGAAAGCACAGGGTAGGTGTGATCCGAGAGTGCCAACTGGCTTGCAGTAAATGCATGATTGATGGTGAAAGTTTTCTCAGGGTATGCAACAGGAGAGAGCTGAAAACTTACAGATGAGCCATGAAGAGTTTCAACATCTTGGCGAACAGTTCTGAGTGATAAGTCTTCAGCTTTACCTTTCAGGCGAAGATGCTGAGCAGCTGACTGCAGAAGAATGGTACGTTGAGAACCATCATCAAGGACAGCATAGGTCTCCAAGGTTTTCTTCCCATTCTGAAGCAGCACTTTTACAACTTTCAGGAGTACGCCATTGCAGTCACTTGGTCGGTCCAGATATAATGTCCTCACAGAGGTAGAAGGATTATTGGATCTCTGATTCATCTCACACAGGATTTGTAGATGTCTTCCTTTGCAGGTGGCACAGGACTTCTGCAAGTCACACTTAGCGGCTTGGTGAGTGCGAGCACAGCGCCAACAGCGTTTATTGTCCTTTATCTAGTTTACCTTTTGAGCATTTGTCTTATCTATGAACTCCGAACATCAGCTGATATGAGGTTCACATGATCGGCAGTATGCACAGGTTGCTCTTGACTTTGGAAGTGGTTCTTGAGTTGGCGTGGATTCATTGAGTTTGTGTGCCCCATGTAAAATGGTGGTTGGAGCAGGTATAAACTTACGGGAACGTCTTTGTTCATTGGAGAAGATGGAAATCTCTTTTCTGGATTGACAACGAGCCTCAGATTGCAACCAAGATGAAAACACAAGCAAGTCATACTTCATGATACCTTTGTTTCTGTAGACATGCCGTTTGAAGCGATTGGAGTGTTCTGCAGGCAGCTTGTCAAGTAGACGATCCACATGAGAGCCACAGAGAAGTTCTGCACGTCCTTGATCTTCCATAGTGCTAAGCAGACCAACCAGTGCTTGAACACGAAGAGCAAAGTTATCGAGAGCATGACCATCACCTGCTCTAATAGGAGGGAGATCCATGATGTTCCTGAGCTCCTTCAGTGCTAGTTGTCTAGGTTGCCCATAACGTTCATCAAGAGCATCAATGGCTTGTGTGTATGGGTCAGAAGCATAGGAAAAGGCAAGGGCTAGTTGTTTGGCTTGGTCCACTTTAAGATGATCTAGGAGAACATGATATTTGAAATGCTCCGTTTCATTGGGATTGAGTAAATTATTAAGTGCCATCCGTAACATCCTGTACTGCATTTCATCCTCTCGAGTAAGGTCTGGGAAAGAAGGACCCTCAAGCTTGTATACATGTGTTCTGCCTGTAGGGAGTGCCAAAGGTCTCGGTTTGTGGTGACTAAGAGATGTAGAAGACTGAGGCCTTAAAGGGGAATACGGCCTCTGCTGGGGGGAAAAGGAAACAAGAGGCTGAGCACATGAACTTTGTAGGTTAACCTCTGCTGGTGCTGCAGGAAAACTGGGAGGTGGCAGCTCTTGTAAAGGGATTGGTCCAGGTGTACCAGCTGAAGGAATTGCATTATCGAGGTTTGGAAAGTCAGGTAAATAGGGCAGGCTCAACGATATAGCAACAGGATGATGTCTGATCACTGGTGGACAGGAGGAAGAGTGATGTTGCATTTCAACACTTGGAAATCGAGCAGCTTGCGGTTGCGCTTGAGAAACTGCTGTTGGGGCATGCACTGAGTGTCTACTCCCTGTAGATAACCCAGGCCGGGATGAACAGGAGGAATGAGGAGTAGATCTATCCATCATATGCTGAATACCCCTCATTTTCACCAAAAATTTCCTTCATGATTTCAACATGATCAGTTGGCACAGGAGGATCATACATCTTATCTTGCCCTTTGCAGTCATCCTGCGACCCATGTGTGTCTGTTGTATGATGTGGGCATACTGTCTGGCAAGCAGCACCTTTCACTCCAGGATGTTGAACTTCATAATCTTCTAGATAAGCAGGAGGGTGGGTTGTCCGATCAGAACGTCGAGGAGTTCCATCTAATGGCTTT
Source organism: Perca flavescens (assembly GCF_004354835.1). Classification (NCBI taxonomy): domain Eukaryota; kingdom Metazoa; phylum Chordata; class Actinopteri; order Perciformes; family Percidae; genus Perca; species Perca flavescens. The sequence continues at coordinate 31,584,754 of NC_041345.1, forward strand.
GCATCCATGACAATGGTATATTCCGGCTCGAAGGACCATGTTAAGGAGGGTTCAGGTTTAGAGGTTGATTGCCATCGTCATGGGGCACCGGTCAGAATGCATAGGAAAAAGCCAGAGAGACATTCAGTCCATTCAATGAAGATTTATTTAACAAAGGGGGAGGTAAATGATACTGGATAACATAACAGAACAGACACACATGGGTTGGAGAATCTGGGAAGAAACAAAATAGAAATTACAATTTAACAAAGTTAATATCCTCACATGATAATCATAAAGTAACTAAATAAAGCTGTCATGCAACTATCAAACAGGTTATCAAGAACTAAAGTGCAAAGTAAACTTCATCTTACCAGCTGCCGCCCCATGTGAAGGTGTTGAAGAGACTGACTGAGAGTGAGTGCAGTCTTAAATAAGGAGTGACCAGGTGAACTCAATCAGGTAATCAGAGCAGAAACAAAAGCCAGTGATGAAGACAGGGGAGAAAAGGAAGTGAGGTACAGGAAGTGAGGTAAGTGTGAAAAGAAAGTGTCAGAATAAGATAAAAATAGGGATCTTTAGTACAACTATGCAAGAACAGGCTGAAATTATAATTCAATTTGCAGCAATTCCTGAACGTCTGAGAAGTTTTTTTTTCTTTTTTCAGCCAGTCATCATGATTCGGTGTAACAACTGCCAGTGTCATTCATATACTGATCAGCATTCACAAGGTGCTTTGCATTAACTATTTATGGTTACAAATGGGCGTATACAGGGCGGTATAAGAGGCTGAGCCACGTACACTCACTTGTAGGTAATCTCTGATGTATAAAGGAAACATTGCTGACTCCTGGGGTCTCATTTATAAAACTGTGCATAGGATCCTTACTATAAGTGTACGTACGGCCAAAAGCCCAAAATGGTGTACGCAAAAAAAAAAGTCTGATTTATAAAACCGTGTGTACACACACCTGTAAGCAATGTTCCCTTTATAAATCACAGATTGACTACAAGCGTGCGTACGTGGCTCAGCCTCTTATCCCGCCCTGTACACGCCCATTTTTAACCATAAATAGTCAATGTAAAGCACCTCGTGAATGCTGATAAGTATGTTAATGACCCTGGCAGTTGTTCTTTCGTTACACCAAATCATGCCGAATCATGGCAACTGGCGAAGAAAAAGCAAAAAACCTCTCAGACGCTTGGGAATTGCTGCCAATTGAATTATAATTTTGGCTTGTTGTTGCACAGTGTAGGGAAATCGGATCTATAGACTACCTTTACTAATAAAATCTTCCAAAACAGCAGGCATTACGGCACTCTGGGACAGCTTCGATATACGAGACGTATATAATAAGATTTAACAGAACTATATATTATATCCAAACAAGCCTTAGTGATAAAGTTGAAGATTATATATTTATTTAAAAAAACACTTAGTTGTCTGACATTTCCCTCTGGAAACAGCCGGTTTCCCCCAGAGTGGCGAGGACCTGTATTTGGACCGGGATATGGCACGGTTCCGGTGCGTTGCCCTCTCTACTGGACCCAATTCAGCACATAGATCCAAGAGCGCAGCTTTAGGGAATTTAAATCGGCATATAAGCCAGTCATCGTCACGGTCTCTGAAGTCTCTTTCTCTCCTCATTCTTCCATTGGGGATTAGTCCTCCTGCAGGGCCAGCAGTGCCATCATGCAGCATTACGCACGGGTTCACCGCAGTATTTATATGTTTACAACATATTGTGATTGTTAACCCTTTGCCAAAATCACAGCATCAACCAGTGGTACCCCCACCTCAAGATACAATTTGAAGACGAAATAAAATGTAACTGGCAAACACACCTTTCTTCATGCAGGTTTTGTTATTAACAGTATTAAAGTTTGGACTGATAACGAGGACATAAAGGGTAACGATTGTGCAAGGGCTTAACGGCTGTATTTTCAGACTTTGACATTTGATGATATATGCACAGTTTTAAAGACAGATATTTAGTTATTTAAACTGTGTTCTCCCGTTATCTAATGCTAGGGTATTTGATGCTATCCTGTATTCCATGCAGTCGGGCCATCTCCTCCTCCTGCGCTCCGTAGCGGAAAATGTGACGATTAAATATTAAGAACACATTTTTATTTAAGATTTGAGTTGGATTTTCCAAAGTGTTTATGGAACAGTTATCACTTAGTACAAGCACAAATAACACTGCTGGATTTCATCTTCATGGTAACTTGGATGATATGGAGTGAAAGAATGTGCGTGAGGCATCAATACTAGAAAATATTAGAGTAATCTTATTCCCATTTACTTTCTGCAGTCTGACTTCAGTTCACCACCTCACCATCTGCGTCGCCAATTCCTATTTTGTCTCCAAAATGTGCGTATGCATTGTTCAGAATTTGCATGGAGTACCGCACATTCTCCCGTCAAGTTTGTTTTTTACAAATCACAACCTTTGCGTGGGAAGTGGCACATTTTCAGCCCCGTTTTGTGCGTATGCCACGTTTATAATTGAGACCCCAATTCTAGTAAATGTTTACCACTACAGGGAGTCCTCTGATTCACTGTTAACATGCAAACATTACTTTGTGGACCTTTACTTTGTGTTTGTCTCTGTTACAGATATAAAACTATAGATGTGAATTATGGATCATACAAAATGTGACCAAGAACTACCTGGATACAAATATACTGTACAGTAGGTTTATTATATATGTTGTGGGTGCAGTGCAGAATTTATCTTGTTTTTTTATCAGGAGGAATCTTAAAGAACCTGAACCCAGCTGTGTGTCCATGAAGAGTGACCGGTCTATGCCTTATCCTTTTAACTTCAAAGATGGGCGCCATTCTGTTGATCAAAGGTGAGGATTTCAAACAAATAATCAGCAGGACTAGTAAATGTTTACCACTACAGGGAGTCCTCTGATTCACTGTTAACATCCAAACATCACTTTGTGGACCTTTACCTTGTGATTGTCTCTGCCATAGATATAAAACTATATATGTGAATTATGGATCATACAAAATGTGACCAATAACTACCTGGATACAAATATAATGTACAGTAGGTTTATTATATATGTTGTGGGTGCAGTGCAGAATTTATCTTGTTTTTTTATCAGGAGGAATCGGGAAGCACATGAACCCAGCTGTGTGTCCATGAAGAGTGACCGGTCTATGCCTTATCCTTTAAACTTCAAAGATTGGCGCCACTCTGTTGATCAAAGGTGAGGATTTCAAACTGATAATAAAAACAAAATTATGTTTTCATCAGACTCTCAGTTGTGAGATCTGCCGTTTTCAACCTTAATTGACTCGATGAAGTTCTCTGAGCACCAACACTGTTTTTCCGTCAAATACATTCCCACTGGGAGTACAACCAGTCTGATGCTGAGCAGCGGTCAACACACAAAAATAACAAAAAGCCCTGAAAATAAATCAGTAATTTCTCCTTGAGATAACCACCATCACCATAGCTGATTAGAGCAGAACAAGTTAATTTATTAAAATATCTCAACTAAAGTAAACTACTCTTTGTACAGTCTGCAATCAGTAGTGTGGGTTGTTGGAGGCTATGGAATTGTAAATGTTAACTTAACCTTAAACACAATCAAACCAAACAAAACTAAGTTGGGTGTCAGAAAGGTATCAGCCTTCCAGACGAGAGCAAGAGGCAGACCTTTGGAATCACCCAGTTAATATAGACTCCCCCCGCAGGTAAGGCTAATCCCTTAACGAGGTGGGAGGAGCCAGTCAATCAGGGCCAACTGAAAGAGGGGAACAGAGACAGGCCAAAACAGGTAGTCATACACTGGAGTAGTCAATTCAGTACATTAATTTGTTGCTGAATTGAAACTGAAGTATCTTTGTGAAAATGTAACAATATACTGAACCTTTGGATGTTAATTTATTTTATTTTATTTTCAGGAAATATTGTTCTTTGTCTTGTGTGGTCAATCAATATTGCATTCATTTCTGCCTCCTGTTCGAGTCTGGTCTCCCATGATTCTGGTCCATCGTAATCTTTACTACTTATTAATTTATTACATTACCTCCACTAACAATAGTTTTTAGGAGCTTTTGTCTACATAAACATCAGAGAAAACACAGAGGAAAATGTGAAAATTTGTTATCAGCTAAGACCACTGGCTATGATCCAGACTACAAGGACAACCAAGACCATCTCTACGTCCATCTTTATCTTTACATCAGACGGGACACTGAGGCAAGTGTGAATGAATTCACTAGCCTAGAAATCTAGATGCACCCTAGCGGCAGCAAATTTAATTTGCAGCCAGGGGGTTCTAAGCACTCTCCGTTGGTTTGCGAGCTGGAAAAACCGAACTCTAGTCAGGCCAATCACATCTTGTATAGAGTCGGTGGGTGGGCTTATGGTTGCTGCTGCTGGGAACAGCGGTCTTCTGGAAGACTTGGAGTTAAGCTTTTCTTTGAGAAAAGAACAAAGAACGACACTGAAATCATTCTTCAAAAAGGAAGATGTGTTCGGAGTTTTGCCGACCGGATACGGCAAAAGTTTAATCTATCAACTAACTTTGCTATCTTCTTCATTGCTCTGGTTGGTTGTAGCGCTATCCTATTGCGTGTAGAGGGAATTTTAAAGACAACCGTTTATCCCGCCCCTCGGATTGAGCCCTGTCAATAATGAGTTCCCAGACCCAACATCTTGATGTGGCTCTGGCTTGTCAGGGTATGAATTCACACATTGCTTGTGACTTCTCTGCTGGGCATCCTGGTAGCCAGTGTGCAGGCATTAGACAGTGAGCTGGTGGTCTCTGTGCCTACATGTCTCCATCTATTTCTAGTAGAATGTCAGGAACTCTGGTGTGCTTTCACTGAGACTTGGCTAGATCTTGGAGTGCCGGTGCCATTTAACCTGATGACTCTGATGCTCTCTGATGGCCATATAGTGCTTTATGATGAATCATGCACAAGTTTAAGGAACTGATGAGATAACATTCACTGGAATAGTAATTCTTATGAATTCATGTGACAAATTTGATTGATTGACATCCAAATCACTTCATATACTTTTACCTTGTGTCTGTCTCTGTGTGGACTGACATAATGTGAGCTAATTCTTCCTGATTCCTCCACAGAGTGGACCAGGAGAGCTCAGAGGTTCCCAGTGGTCAGTCTGCCCAGCAGCATCAAACACACCTGCACTCCATATTTATGGTCTGTACATGTGCAACAACTACTTTTACATCTATTCTTTTCACAATCATCTCCATGCTTCACTTTTTAGACCAGTGGATTGTCATTCTGTCCAACATGGATCTGATGTTTGCTTCCATAATTTCAGTTTGATTTGTCATTCATATAATCTTCTATTCCAGCTGCTGGAGGAGAACATTGGCACGAGCTGAAGAAGATCCAGAAGGTTCTGAATCCAGATTACCCAGAATGCTTAGAGAGTAAGAGCGAGGATGAGAAAGTGTTGGACGGTGAGGATGAAGAGCAGAGGAGGAGCAGCAGAGAGGCATTTCTGAAGATCACACAGCACTTCTTGAGGAGAATGAAGCAGGAGGAGCTGGCTGACCGTCTGCAGAGCAGTAAGAGGATTTCTCTAAAGATTTAACATGCTGGACAAATGGGACATTTAATAATGTCTCAAGAAATGGACCAAAATATATTAATATATTGTTTGAGAAAACTAGATGTCAAAATATTTTTTTTTTGAGTAATAATCTTCTTTGTTGTGTTTTCGTTTAGGAAGTCTTGCTGCAGGCGGTAAGCGTAAGCTCAAATCTAAGCTGCAGAAGAAGTTCCAGTGTGTGTTTGAGGGGATTGTTAAAGCAGGAAACCCAACCCTTCTGAATCAGATGTTCACAGAGATCTACATCATAGAGGGAGGGACTGCAGAGGTCAATGATGAACATGAGGTCAGACAGATTGAAACAGCATCCAGGAAACCATACAGACCAGATACAACAATCAGACAAGAAGACATCTTTAAAGCCTCACCTGGAAGAGATGAACCAATCAGAACAGTGATGACAAAGGGAGTGGCTGGCATTGGGAAAACAGTCTTAACACAGAAGTTCACTATGGACTGGGCTGAAAACAAAGCAAACCAGGACATCCAGTTCACATTTCCATTCACCTTCAGAGAGCTGAATGTGCTGAAAGAGGAAAAGTACAGCTTGGTGGAACTTGTTGATCGCTTCTTTAGTGAAACCAAAGAAGCAGGAATCTGCAGGTTTGAAGAGGTTGTGTTCATCTTTGATGGTCTGGATGAGTGTCGACTTCCTCTGGACTTCCTCAACACTGAGATCCTGACTGATGTTACAGAGTCCACCTCAGTGGGTGTGCTGCTGACCAACCTCATCAGGGGGAAACTGTTTCCCTCTGCTCGCCTCTGGATAACCACACGACCTGCAGCAGCCAATCAGATCCCTCCTGAGTGTATTGACATGGTCACAGAGGTCAAAGGGTTCACTGACCCACAGAAGGAGGAGTACTTCAGGAAGAGATACAGAGACAAGAAGCAGGCCAGCAGAATCATCTCCCACATCAATAAATCATAAAGCCTACACATCATGTGCCACATTCCAGTGTTCTGTTGGATCACAGCTACAGTTCTGGAGGACGTGTTGAAGAGCAGAGATGGAGGAGAGCTGCCCAAGACCCTGACTGAGATGTACATCCACTTCCTGGTGGTTCAGTCCAAAGTGAAGAACATCAAGTATGATGGAGGAGCTGAGACGGATCCACACTGGAATAAAAAGAGCAGGAAGATGATGGAGTCTCTGGGAAAACTGGCTTTTGAGCAGCTGCAGAAAGGCAACCTGATCTTCTATGAATCAGACCTGACAGAGTGTGGCATTGATATCAGAGAAGCCTCAGTGTACTCAGGAGTGTTCACACAGATCTTTAAAGAGGAGAGAGGACTGTACCAGGGGTACAAGGTGTTCTGCTTCGTCCATCTGAGTGTTCAGGAGTTTCTGGCTGCTCTTCATGTCCATCTGACATTAATCAACTCCGTAGTCAACCTGCTTACAGAAGAACAAAAAACATCCAGGCTGACAATCTTCAGAGACAAAACAAGTTTCTACCAGAGTGCTGTGGACAAGGCCTTACAGAGTCCAAATGGACACCTGGACTTGTTCCTCCGCTTCCTCTTGGGTCTTTTTCTGCAGTCCAATCAGACTCTCCTACGAGGTCTGCTGAAACAGACAGGAAGTGTCTCACAGACCAATCAGAAAACAGTTGAGTACATCAAGAAGAAGATCAATGAGAATCTGTCTGCAGAGAGAAGCATCAATCTGTTCCACTGTCTGAATGAACTGAATGATCGTTCTCTAGTGGAACAGATCCAACAGTCCCTGAGTTCAGGAAGTCTCTCCACAGATAAACTGTCTCCTGGTCAGTGGTCAGCTCTGGTCTTCATCTTACTGTCATCAGAAAAAGATCTGGATGTGTTTGACCTGAAGAAATACTCTGCTTCAGAGGAGACTCTTCTGAGGCTGCTGCCAGTGGTCAAAGCCTCCAACAAAGCTCTGTACGTGCACACACAACTATCCAGATTAAATGGAGTTTTTCTTTATTCAGAAAATAAATAACTTTTGTTTCTCATGTATTGCTGATTCCTCTTCAGGCTGAGTGGCTGTAACCTGTCAGAGAGAAGCTGTGAAGCTCTGTCCTCAGTTCTCATCTCCCAGTCCTCTAGTCTGACGGAGCTGGACCTGAGTAACAACGAGCTGCAGGATTCAGGAGTGAAGCAGCTGTCGGCTGGACTGAAGAGTCCACACTGCAGACTGGAAACTCTCAGGTAAGTGTTTGTGTAACAATGGAAATTAAACAAACTTATGATGCTTTACACTCCTAACCCCAAATGCATGTTTTGTTTAAAACTCCACCAAAGAAAGACCACTTACCCTAGAAAGGAGCTGAAAAAAAGGTTTTTGTCGTCGGTTTCTCAAAATGTGTTCGTGAATGCGTCTCGCTAGAACCAGCCGACAGTAGGCTTGGCATTTGTTTTTCCTTTTTTATGTTTTATGCGATAATCACTGTGTTATTCTGCTCAAGGGCGTAACTCTAGGTTCAACATTGGGGGGGGGGGAGATTGCCACTGAGGGGTGTAGTCTATATATATATCATATGAAAGTGGGGGGTAGGACATTTTCAGCGGCACATCATCTGCATTGTGATCATTTTTAATGCCCCAGTTTATGTTGGAAATATATTTATTTATGAGAAGGAAAATTAAAATATATATATATATATATATATATATATATACGTGTATATATAAGGTAGTAATGGGTCTTTTACATTAGGGACCTAAGGCCGGATCCTAAAGTTGACCCCAAAGTCCTGCTTGGTTGATAAGTGTGAACACATCCATGCCCAAGTCCACTTGAGAAGGTGGTCTTTACAGTTAATATCTTTCTTTCATCATTAAGATGAGATAAGATACTCAGGGGTTTGAACTGGCCAGTTTTAATTACTACCCCCCCTGGTTCATGGTTGTGCTTGTTAATTTGAGATGCAAGACTTGCAAAGAGCCCACAGTGAGTAATAATGTGACAGGAGCAAAAACGTTAACAAATGGCTTGGTTTTCACAGGGTTAAATGTGGCAGCCATATTCTCCTGAAGGAGTTAGCATAAGCTTTGTATAAGCAATAGTTGGAGCACACTTCTCACTACCCCATCTTAAGAACCTCCGGTATGTCAGAGTGAACCTCATCTGGCGCCTTGCCACAGGGAGCAGGTTTAGGACTTCCTCAAAATGTTCCTTCCACAGTCCGATAATATCTCCACTGCGTGTGTTTGTGTTTGTGTGTGTGTGTGTGTGTGTGTGTGTGAGTGTGTGTGTAGTCTGTCATTCTGTCTGGTCTCAGTGGAAGGCTGTACTTCTCTGGCCTCAGCTCTGAGCTCAAACCCCTCCCATCTGAGAGTGCTGGACCTGAGCTACAATCATCCAGGAGACTCAGGAGTGAAGCTGCTGTCAGCTGGACTTAAGGATCCAAACTGGAGACTGGACACTCTCAGGTACTGTATGTACAGATGGACAGACAACAGCCGCTCTCCCACTGTTTCTCTGTCACTAACTGATGAACTCTGGTTCATGATTAATGGAGGATCTGAGTGAAGGTGTATGAAGTTGATTCTGACTTTGTTACTTTCTGCAGGATGGACCATGGTGGACAACAGAGAATGAGACCTGGTGTGAGGAAATGTGAGTATGTTTAAAGTTTGATTCATGAGAACTTTGCTGCATGTTGCACTAGATTTGTCGTTTTCTTAACTGAAGTACGATGATTTATTTTCAGTTTCTTTCAGTGTGCCTGGAAAGACTCCCCGATGCTTTTATTTATTTTTACTTCACGTCATCTTACTTGATGTCTTTCTTCAAAAGAAACAATGAAAATATGAACTGGTTTTGTCATTTTTCGCTTGGAAACAAAAAACAAACCGCAGACCGGTCCGTGTACTTTTTCGTTCATTTGATTTTCATTTCATAAACAGGTATTGAAAAACAAAAAACGATGGTTATTTGATTTTCGTTTTAAAATACAACATTTGAAATTGAAATACAAGGCATTTTTTTCCTTTTCATGGTCAAAAGGGATGGGAGAAATTTAAAATATGCTGTGATTTTCATTTTCTATTTCATATAACAAAAATAAAATCACTCAGAAATAGATATCAGCCCAGGCTAAAATTTCTTTGGAAACCTGTACTCTTGATAATGCTTGGGGGGAATTTTATATCATAATGTCACATTTATTTATTACCCTCTCTCCCTGCCTTCCTCTGACTCTCTGTATCTACCCGCCGTAGACAACTTCTCCCAAAGAGAGTCAAACCAGTTGAGGAAACAGAATTTCGGTTCACGGCCGTAACGTTACCGTTAGGCCACCGTTAACAATCCTAGCAAACTTTCTGTTGCTGATCTGGCAGAGTCACCGGCGGTTCGGGATCAGATCATGGGGATCAGACCTCCGGTGCTGGGTCTAATATTCTAATATTAGCTGCTGCAGCTAGCTAGCAGCTAGCCACCAGCCATGTGACCTTGGTCCCCGCGGTTTGCTCCCCGGTGCTGATTGACTCTGGTCCGTCTGCAGAGCTGCGTTACCCGCTCTAGCTGACCTGGCAATCCGCCACCCTCGTGATTTATTCATATTTTCTTTTCTTTGCAGATAGTGATATGCTATGATGCCAGGCTGGCTAGTTGCTTTTAGTCGGAGTCTGTGAGATAACAAAACGTCCTCATAACGTGCATATAAATAGATGGAATAAATATAAGTTCCCTGAAATAAGTAAAACATGTAGGCTATTGAACTATAATGACTAATGCCTATGTTCATATTGCCTCATGTATTTCATGATCTATTTTATAGCCATATTTATGTATATTTATGTAAAGGAGGGCAAAAAACGGATGATCAGTTGCTCAGGAAGTTATCGGCTACAATTTCCTTCAACTGCATTCTCAAACGCTTAACGTGAAAAAGCTTAACGTGGTTTAACCTAAGTAAATGATCAATCAGATATCAGTCAGTTATCAGATAACGTCCATAATAATTGGACTTTGGGTTAGATTTTTTCACAGTTTTCAGTGGTTATGAGTAGCAATATGAGAGAGAAATTTGGTAATCATTGATCATTGTTTAGGTAGATTAAACCACGTTAAAGGAGAATTCCGGCCAATTTTTACGTTAATCTTGATCGCTATAGCTACGCGAGTACTTTCGATAGAAAAAACCCCGACCCAAATCAGTGCAGGTAACACTGAGAAGCTGCAGCTACGTACTACAAGCGTCCCCTGAGCTAAAACGGCAGTGCTCGGGGCAAGTTTTAGAGTGCCTTTGTGCCTCTTAACAGACACAAAATGCAATTAATATGTCTGTGCCACAAGAACAGGGCCCTTACGTGTCAACAAGATGCGTTTTCAACTCAGACATTGTTTAAATTCACCTACCCTGGTCCCTGTCTCGATCCTGCCAGTAGCTAGCTTGCCCTGCTAGCTGATAGCCGTTAGCTGCCGTTTGGTGAGTGTATTCAGACAGGCTTCTGTGATAATCATCCCAATAACAATCCACGGAGCGGTGGTGGTGTGGCTATGTCCTCCAGAGGACAGGTCATGTCACATCTTGAAGTGTATTCCCCCCTAAAAAAAACAATAGTGCTGTAGTAGCTGTTAGCTGCTAGCTGCCCTCCGGTGAGTGTGTACAGCCAGATAGCTGTTAGCCGTTAGCTGCTAGCTGCCGTCCAGTGAGTGTATTCAGCCAGGCATCTGTCCTAATCATCCCAATAAAAATCCACGGAGCGCCCGGTGGTTTGGTGGATATCCTGCATAGGACAGATCATGCATTTGCAGCGAAAGGTTTAGATTATTTCCCCCTCAAAATAGGTAATTGAGCACTGTAGTGGTTATGACCATATCAGTGACTATGTAACTACATGGAAACGGGATAAACGATGTCTGTGGCTTGCACAGTAATAGCGTTACTGAAGCCTAGCTGTTGCATCGCGCGGTCTCCTGGGAATTCAGTTGTAGCAGAAAAAGGTAAACAGTAATTTGCAGATTGGAGCGTAGTGTGTGTGAAGAGTGAAAAGCGGAGTTGTTTATAACAGAAGAAGCTTGGAGTATGAAGAATATAGCAGATATGCAACACACGGAAGAGCCTTTTGTGTTTGATGGTCATCCTTATTTATTCGAACCAGAGCATACAGACGAAGAACTAGCCTCAAGAGTTGGGAAAGACTGACCGACAGAGAGGCAGATGAACTTGCTGCTCCAAGCACAACTAAAGGTGCCTTCAGTAACTGGGGACATAAACAGGCATTGGGATGAACAGATGCCTGGCTGCAGCTAGCAAGCTAACAGCTATCTGGCTGTACACACTCACCGGAGGGCAGCTAGCAGCTAACAGCTACTACAGCACTATTGGGACATAGCAACATGACCTGTCCTCTGGAGGACATAGCCACACCACCACCGCTCCGTGGATTTTATTGGGATGATTATCACAGAAGCCTGTTAAACGTAAAGATTAGCAGGGCAAGCTAGAATTCTCCTTTAAGGTTAATTTTCTGAGTTAAGCATTTGAATGTCCCAGCTGCAGTTAAGAGGCACAAAGGCACTCTAAAACTTGAGGGCTGCAGCTTCTCAGTGTTACCTGCACTGATTTGGGTCGGGTTTTTCTATCTACTCCCGTAGCTATAGCGATCAAGATTAACGTAAAAATTGGCGGAATTCTCCTTTAAGCTTTTTCACGTTAAGCATTTGAATGTCCCAGCTGCAGTTGAGGGAAACTGTAGCCTATAACTTCCTGAGCGACTGATCATCCGTTTTTTGCCCCCCTTTACATATGAAATAGATCATAAAATACATAAATGAGGCAATATATATGAACATAGGCATTAGCCATTATAGTTCAATAGCCTAAGTACATATGTTTTACTTTTATTTATTTCAGGGGACTTTTATTTATTCCTTCTATTTATATGCACGTTATATTCAAAGGAAGTTTTGTTATCTCACAGACTTCGACTGCAACTAGCCAGCCTGCCTGGCATCAGTGCGTCATAGCATATCACTATCTGAAAAGAAAATATGAATAAATCACGAGGGCGGCAGATTGCAGCTCAGCTAGAGCGGATAACGCAGCTCTGCAGACGGACCAGAGTCAATCACCCCCGGGGAGCGAAGTCACAGGGCTGGTGGCTAGCTGCTAGCTAGCTGCAGCAGCTAATGTTAGAATATTAGAACCAGCACCGGAGGTCTGATCCCCATGATCTGATCCCGAACCGCCGGTGACTCTGCCAGATCAGCCACAGAAAGTTTGCTGGGATTGTTAATGGTGGCCTAACGGTAACGTTACAGCCGTGAACCGAAATTCTGTTTCCTCAACTGGTTCGACTCTCTTTGGGAGAAGTTGTCTACAGCGGGTAGAGACAGAGAGTCAGAGGAAGGCAGGGAGAGAGGGTAATAAATAAATGTGACATTATGAAATAAAATTCCCCCCAAGCATTATCAAGAGTACAGGTTTCCAAAGTAATTTCAGCCTGGGCTGAAAGCAACACTGGTAGGCTAGGCTGGCGCTGTTGCCTTGGAAATGACAACATCCGGCCTCTGAATATAAAAAACAAGCCTTTTTTCATATCTATTTCTGAGTGATTTTATTTTTGTTATATGAAATAGAAAATGAAAATCACAGCATTTTTTAAATTTCTCCCATCCCCTTTTGACCATGAAAAGGAAAAAATGCCTTGTATTTCAATTTCAAATGTTGTATTTTAAAATGAAAATCAAATAACCATCATTTTTTGTTTTTCAATACCTGTTTATGAAATGAAAATCGAATGAACGAAAAAGTACACGGACCCAGACCACTTGATTTCGTTGTTTCAACTCAAAAATCAAAAAACTCATGTGACTTCTGTCTTTGGTTTCAAATGATAAAACAAATTGAACACAGACTTTTTAATTCTTCAATCCAAAAGGAATTGCCAAAAAAGAAAGAAGAGTTTTTTGTTTCTGACACCAGAAACAGTTTTTTTCCTTTTTTTCTTTTGAAACAAAAAACAAAAATATGTGTTTCATTTTTTAATTAAAAATGAATTACAGATTATCCAATAATACCCAGACTGTTGTTGCCTTCAAGCGCTGCTCGTAAATTAATACTTCACAAGTTGACAGATATAAGTTGATGTGTTTCTTCAATTTTCTTCTCCAGATGTTTTAATAAGTTAGTGTTTAAAACCTACATAATATAATTAATGTCACAAAGATGTTGAAAAGTAGAATAAAGTGAGTTGAGGTGGATACCTTCCAGTTCCTCCTTGAATGGAGACATGGGACCAGTTCTACGACACAAACACACAAATACTTTCACTCATAAACTGGTATTTCTATAAACTCAAGGTGTGCACATCACACTGACTTCAGACCAGCGTACACATGGTTTTAGAGCCAGCTGCAGGTGATCAGGTGGAAATGGAAAACAGGCTGGGAGACAGAATCTTAATAATAAAACATTGTTTGTTGTGAATTAATTGTTATAACTGGATTGTTGACGTTAAAGTTTGTTAAACATCATTCACAGCTGAATATGAAATGAAAGTTTCAATGATTTTCTTTCAGAAGTTATCAGTAAAGTTGTTAATAGGGATGCACCGACTCCAGATTTTTGGGGATTGGCCGAATACCGAATCCACTAGTTAAGATTCCACCGAATCTGAAACCGAATACCGAATCCTACTCCTATCCTCAGTCCATTAACACAGTAACACATTAATGAAGTAAACAACATCCACAGCCTCTAAAATAATTCTATGTAACAACTTAATGTTGCATTCACATGCTTTTTTCACATCATAGGAAAGCACATCGCTATCGCCAGATGAGTGACAATTTTGTTTGGCAAATTTTCGCTAACCAGTGTATGATTAAGGTGTTGTGAAATGTTTGTTTAAAGCACTTAAATAAGAAATTCATGTTGCTTAGTTTAAAATGGTCTAAAGGAATTGGTAAATTAGTGTGATTAAAACTCACTATTTACAGTATTTACAGTGCTTGATTTACAGCGGATATGTGAAAAGGTAGAGACCCTAACTTGTTTAACAGACCTTAAACAACCTTATTTGTTTAACGGTAAATAAGCTTTCTAATTTCACCCACCCAACATGCCTTCTGTAGTGGAATGGCTTTGAATGACGACCAAAATCGTTTGTCTTTTACCGGGGATTTCCACCAAATGCGTAACGGCTGCGTAACGGCTCCGAAACGGAGGCGGAGTCATTAGGTTTCCATTGAAGTCAATGTGGGTATTTCCACTGACTGCATAACGGCTGAGTTCCGACTCCGTCCCAGCTCCAGCGGTCTGCAGCCCTCCGGAGCAGATATGCAGAGCTTCTATTTTTGCTGGACGCCGGAGAGCTCCGCAGCAATTCAGCACACGGCAGATAGTGCAGGACAGGAAGTCGAGCACAGAAACAAAATAAATATCCGGTTAATTTTCAAAATAAAATACATCGTGTGAACAACTTAAGCTTGACGGATATGTTTCGCAAACCGTCACAGGAAGTGCTTTTATTTTGAAGTAACCTACATGGAAGTAGTCTGTTGTGTACTCTTGCAAGCTTACTGAGATGAATGTGAGACACTACATGCAATACATGTCCGTCAAGCTTAAGTTGTTCAGTTTCTTGAGTGTAAAACTGCAACATATTGCACAGTAAATGTTCACAGTAAAAGACAAGCATTTTTGGTCATCATTCAAAGCCATTCCACTACAGCAGGCATGTTGGGTGGGTGAAATTAGAAAGCTGACGTTAGCTAACCAGCAGCAGCCGAGTAGGGTTCGGTGGGAAAAAATTCTAAGGTTCGGCAGAAACCGAACCCTGTCAAAAAGCCCAATGGGTTTTGGTGCATCCCTAGTTGTTAATATATCATCAGATGATAACCTGCAGCTGTATTGTGTCTTGTACACTCCATCAGATGTCTGTAAACTGGAACTGGACACAAACACAGTAAACAGAAAACTCAAACTGTCTGACAACAACAGGAAGGTGACACATGTGAGAAAGGATCAGTCATATCCTGGTCATTCAGACAGATTTGACTCCTGGCCTCAGCTGCTGTGTAGAAATGGTCTGATTGGTCGCTGTTACTGGGAGATCGAGAGGAGAGGAAGGGTTGAAATATCAGTGAGTTACAGAGGAATCAGGAGGAGAGGAGCCAGTGAAGACTGTAGGTTTGGATGCAATGATCAGTCCTGGAGTCTGTTCTGCTCGGATGATGGTTACTCTGTCTGGCACAATAACAGAGAAACAGCCCTCACTTCCTCCTCTGTCTTTAACAGAGTAGCAGTGTATGTGGACTATCCCGCTGGCTCTCTGTCCTTCTACAGAGTCTCCCCTGACTCACTGATCCACCTCCACACCTTCAACACCACATTCACTCAGCCTCTTTATCCTGGGTTTATGATCTGCCCTGGTTCCTCAGTGTCTCTGTGTCCTCTGCAGGAATGATAGACAATGTATAAAGCTGAGTGAATGTGATGTATTTTAAGTTTTTGGTATATCTGTGGCCATATATACGAGCTGTAACAAAAGCTCCTTTGATAATGATTTGTTTTGTAATACAGTACATCCATCGCCATATCCAGGGTTGGGTTGAGAGGTGGGGGTGGGGGAGGGGGGAAGCAGCTCCAGCTGTTTTGTTTTTTAATAAACTTTTATATGCAAGTAAGAACAACTGAGGTTCTGAGACTGACTAAATATTAAACATCATCTGAAATCTGGTAACCTGAGGATTCATGTGAAATGCAGCTCAGCACTGTGTCAAGTTTATCTAGTCATAAATCAAAATAAGAAATTATTGATTAATTTATATACATGGTTAAAAGTGTATGAGGGCTTTGTACATTTAGATATAAGTTGTTGATGACCATTCTGTTGTTTCATCATATTTAATCATTTTTATATATGTTTTATTCATTCATCAAAACATTAAAACAGTAAACAGTAAAATATATTTACTAATACAGTGTATTAGTACTGTTGCTGCATTTAAGGAACTAAACACTTGTTGGCGGTTGGTGGAAACCCTCTTCGGGGAAATCAAAAAGACTTTGAAAGACAATAACTTCCTCTTTTAATATATTTCATCATTGATGTTTTGGCCTTGGAAACCCTGACGTCTTATTCAGCTCACACGTGTACTTGGTTTACCACTGTTTTTTGTTTGGCTCACAGTTTTCATTTATTTTATTTATTTATTTATCTTGAACAATTGACAATGATGTATTTTCATCTAAATGCAGAAATAGTTTCTTCTGTTCTTATTCTCTGGAATTTGATGTCATTGCACTCCTTTTTTCCCATTAAAATTACATTCATGAGTCACAAAGACTGGTAGGTGGTCACTTATATCATTCATTAATATTCCACTTAAAGAGTTGATTTCCATATTGTTTGTGAAAATATTATCTATCAGAGTGGCACCATTACATGTTATTCTGGTAAGTTTTGTGATTGTTAGAAAATACTCAAACTATATAGTGTTTCATTAAACTCCGTTGATTTGTGTTTGTTGGGATTTAGTAGGTCAATTTTGAAATCCCCACATACAGTACAGGCCAAAAGTTTGGACACACCTTCTCATTCAATGCGTTTTCTTTATTTTCATGACTATTTACATTGTAGATTCTCACTGAAGGCATCAAAACTACGAATGAACACATATGGAATTATGTACTTAACAAAAAAGTGTGAAATAACTGAAAACATGTCTTATATTTTACATTCCTCAAAGTAGCCACCCTTTGCTTTTTTGATAGCGCTGCAAACCCTTGGTGTTCTCTCAATGAGCTTCATGAGGTAGTCACCTGAAATGGTTTTCACTTCACAGGTGTGCCTTGTCAGGGTTAATTAGTGAAATTTTGTCCCCTTATTAATGGAGTTGGGACCATCAGTTGTGTTGTGCAGAAGTCAGGTTGGTTGGACAACTGTTAGAATTCATATTTGGCAAGAACCAAACAAATGAAGGCCATCATTACTTTAACAAATGAAGGTCAGTCAGTTGGGAAAATTGCGAAAACTTTGAATGTGTCCCCAAGTGCAGTCGCAAAAACCATCAAGCGCTAAAATGAAACTGGCTCACATGAGGACCGCCCCAGGAAAGGAAGACCAAGAGTCACCTCTGCTGCTGAGGATAAGTTCATCTGAGTTGCCAGCCTCAGAAATCGCAAGTTAACAGCAGCTCAGATTAGAGACCAGATGAATGCCACACAGAGTTCTAGCAGCAGACACATCTCTAGAACAACTGTTAAGAGGAGGCAGGCCTTCATAGTCAAGTAGCTGCTAGGAAACCACTGCTAAGGAGAGGCAACAAGCAGAAGAGATTTGTTTGGGCCAAGAAACACAAGGAATGGACATTAGGCCAGTGGAAATCTGTGCTTTGGTCTGATGAGTCCAAATTTGCGATCTTTGGTTGTTCGATGCAGAAAAGGTGAACGGATGGATTCTACATGCCTGGTTCCCACCGTGAAGCATGGAGGAGGAGGTGTGATGGTGTGGGGGTGCTTTGCTGGTGACACTGTTGGGGATTTACTCAAAATTGAAGGCATACTGAACCAGCATGTCTACCATAGCATCCTCCATCAACATGCCATCCTATCCGGTTTGCGTTTAGTTGGATCATCATTTATTTTTCAACAGGACAATGACCCCAAACACACCTCCAGGCTGTGTAAGGGCTATTTGACCAAGAAGGAGAGTGATGGAGTGCTGTGCCAGATGACCTGGCCTCCACAGTTACCGGACCTGAACCAAATCAAGATGGTTTGGAGTGAGCTGGACCGCAGAGTGAAGGCAAAAGGGCCAACAAGTGCTAAACATCTCTGGGAACTCCTTCAAGACTGTTGGAAAACCATTTCAGGTGACTACCTCTTGAAGCTCATCAAGAGAATGCCAAGAGTGTGCAAAGCAGAGCAAAGCGTGGCTACTTTGAGGAATCTAAAATATAAGACATGTTTTCAGTTATTTCACACTTTTTTGTTAAGTACATAATTCCATATGTGCTCATTCATAGTTTTGATGTTTTCAATGAGAATCTACAATGTAAATAGTCATGAAATAAAGGAAACTCATTGAATGAGAAGGTGTGTCCAAACTTTTGGCCTGTACTGTATATAGTTGACTTTATGCTTTACTTTACTAAACATTTTTTCTATTATTTCTGTGAATATTTTAACATTGGATCCTGGTTTCCTATATACACAACTTACTATGATATTCTTTATTTTTTCCATACATAATTAAATTGAGATACACTCAATTATATCTTTATAATTACTATAATTATATCCTCAATGACTACTGTCATGTTTTTGACCACCATGTAAATTAGCCCTTTGTCAATAAAAAATGCCACCCCTCCTCGACAACTGTTTTAATCTATTCATAGTTAAATTCATATCCCTGCAACTCAAAATCCATGCCCCTATCGGCATTATTCCAGGTTTCTGATATGGCTATAATATTAAAAGGTTTCTTGAATTGTTCTAAATATTATTTTATACTAAAATGTGCATACAAACTTCTGCTGTTAAAGTGAATAATAGATATGCCAGAGTAATGTTTAATTTTATTATGTTGCTTTGTGTAGTAGCTACAGTTATTTATTTTAACATAAAAGTTATTTTCAGGATCAATATTCTGATCAAAATCAGGCATGCTTTGATCAGTGTCAAAAAAAATAGTAAAATGACACCTAGTCACATTGTCAGACGTGACAAAAAAAGCTAAATCTTTAACCATGGAAAAGAAGAAGGAAAAAAATAAATAAAATGATAGCTACATGATCTAATTCATAGTAATTTGACCTAGGTACTTCCAAACTTGTTGGGTTGCTCAATGCTCCTGATACATAACACATTAGCCTTCTCTGGTGAGCCATTCATTTTAACAAACACCTTGCAGTTGGAGGTCCCAGTAGCTTGAATCTTCCCCTGCCTCTTTAAGAACCTTGCCTTTCTTGCAATATCTGCATTTGTTGATGTAAACATTACATGCCTGAGCAGGTCAATTTTATGTTTTCTGTTTTATTGTGTCTGTTTATGGAGATACTTTTGTTGTGAAGGAAGGCTGTTACCTGAGCCTCAGTTGTATCATCACGGTCAGCGCTCTTGATTCGCACATCCCCGTTCAGAGCATGAGCGTAAGACCGAAGCTTAATCTTCAATCCCGTTATCAAGAAATTATTAATTTGTGTGTATTGCTCCAAGTCTGATACACGAGCTTCCAAGGTATTAACCTTGTTCTGCTGTTAAACGTTCAACTTAAGTTCGGTGATTTCATGAGATTCATTATGGTACGCTGTTGGTTGGCTATGATGGCCAATTCCTCACCCATCATGTTCATGGCTGCTTTTAGCTCCTCTGTCTTTTTTAATTTCTTTTGTGGCCATCTTGTTACCTTGAGCCCAGTTGGAACACTGAGCTGCTTAGGCCTGATGGTAGCTGGCGGCTCCTTCTCAGCTGGCTGTCTCTGGATCCAGGCCTGGTGGTAGCATGGCTCTCCCTGATCCCGGGCCTCATATCTGATGGATGCTCCTGGATCACGGGCCTAGTGGAGGATGGCGGTACCTGGTTACCGGACCGAATGTTCCCGAGCCTTTAGTCCGCCGCTGATGACCACAGTCTGGTCTTCGGTAGCCAGCTAACCAGATTGGGTAGCTCCGCGGCTAACTGCTCTGTGCAACCGAAGCTGAGGATTGAAAACGGCCCCCAGCTGTCGCTCGTCCTCGTCTTCTGGACAACGAAGTTACTCCTCGTACTTTGCCATCGTTCCTTCAATCTGCCGCTTACGACCACAGTTCAGTCAACTGACCGCCAGCTGGATCCGCCGGCTGCTGGTTTCACAGGTAGCCGCTAGCTGCTCTTTGCTTAATGTCTTCATATCAGAGTAGTTTCACGTTCAATAAGTCTGTAATTAGAGATTTCACACCAAATGGCAGATGGAATCGAGCTTTACCGTCTGTAATGTCCATGGAGAATCTCGCAGTGTTGGTGTCAGACTTTTTGCAGCAGTTCTTCTGATGTTTTTAACATGAGCAGAAATCTTGCTGAAACACACAATTACCATCCAGGGGTTTATAAATTAATTCAAATGACCATCTTGTTCTGTTTTGCTAAGGTAGTTCTGGCCTAGCTTGGACTTATGTTTTGGGTCATTACCGTGCTGTAGGATGAACCCCTGACCAACTAGGCTCATACCAGAGGATACTGCATGGTGCTGCAAAATGCTGTGGTAGCTGTTTTGGTTCAGGGTGCCTTTCACTCTGTACAAATCACCGACCCTGGATCCAGCAAAACAGCCCCAGACCATCATGCTTTCTCCTCCATGTTTGACAGTTGATGTCACACACTGAGGAACCATCCTTTCACCTACTCAACGGCGTACAAAAATCCTGCGTGATGAACCGAAGATTTCAAATTTTGATTCATCGGTCCATAACACCTTCTTCCAGTCTTCAGTAGTCCATTGGCGGTGTTTCTTGGCCCAGGCAAGCCTCTTTTTCTTATTCTGACATCTTAGCAATGGCTTTCTTGCTGCAACTCGACCTATCAAACCTGCAGCTCGAAGTCTTCTCTTTACAGTTGAAACTGAGACTTGCTTATTACGACCACTATTAAGCTGTTTTGTGAAATACTGAAATGTACATTATTTTTTCAGTTTTGGGTAACCTTACTACTCAGGCAGTTCACCACTTACCATTTCAAGCTATTCATTGGACTTGAACTGCTAAAATTTCAATAAAAAACAAAAAATAATTGGGGTGTTCTAAAACTTTTGACCAGAAGTGTATAATTTGTATTATTAAATACTGGCTCTTAGTTTTTGATTAGACTGATTTTTGTGTTTATGGTCAAGTAGGCTTAAGCGATGTGGTCATCCCATAGAGGGACATGTCACCATTATATCTCCTGAATAAAACTAATACATTTTGTGCTGTATAGACTAAACGTGGCTATTACATATTTTTGTTATTTACAGTGTGAGTTTGGGGAGGGGGGGACCTAAGGCGTAACGGCAGGTTAAGGCGGGCCTAGTTGCCTAGTGTATGAAGTGGATTCTGACTTTGTTTCTTCCTGCAGGACGGACCATGGTGGACAACAGAGACTGAGACCTGGTGTGAGGAAGTGTGAGTGTTTTTCTTACATCTGGCCCTCGTCAATGAAAACAACCTCAAAGCCAGTTGGTGGACCCACAACGCTTCAGTAAAATATTTTCATGAATATGATAAAAATTAGCACACTCTCATACACATTAAATATGATTTCCGGTGCATTAAACCGCTTCAGTGGAATTTCGGATCACATCATTACATGGCATATTCCAGTAATTTTCTCCTAACATGTAGTGCAGCCGCAGAAAAAAACAGCTCTGGTCAATGCTGGGTCCTCTTTTTGATGCTCCAAAATCGAATCAAGGTCAGAGACGCGTCAAAGCAGTTTGAGGCGCATTAAAACACTTTTGTTGCGTGTTTGACCAATCGGTGTACTTCAAAACGCGAGCGTCGGAAGCTTTCAGTGTGTTTGGGCCTTTAGGGTTCAGAGCTGCTGTGTTCTGCAGTGGAAGATGATGTGACAGTTTAATTAGTGAAACTTTATTCCACACAAGGAAATATAGCAGAATATTACTGTCATGCTGAATCTCATGTTCAGTAACTGTAACATGTTATAACTGGTTTGCTAAAGTTTGTTAAACATCATTCACAGCTGAATATAAAATGAAAGTTTAAATGATTTTCAGTAACTCTATGGTCTATTGTTTATTGTCAATAAAGTTAATAAATCAACAGATGATAACCTGCAGCTGTATTGTGTCTTGTTCTCTCCATCAGATGTCTGTGAACTGGAACTGGACACAAACACAGTAAACAGAAAACTCAAACTGTCTGACAACAACAGGAAGGTGACATTTGTGAGAGAGGATCAGTCATATCCTGATCTTCCAGACAGATTTGACTACTGGCCTCAGCTGCTGTGTAGAGATGGTCTGACTGGTCGCTGTTACTGGGATGTCGAGAGGAGAGGAGAGGTTGATATATCAGTGAGTTACAGAAGAATCAGGAGGAGGGAATGATCAGTCTTGGAGTCTGATCTGCTATGATCGTGGTTACTCTGTCTGGCACAACAACAGAGTAACATTCCTCACTTCCTCCTCTGTCTCTAACAGAGTAGCAGTGTATGTGGACTGTCCTGCTGGCACCGACCTTCTACACAGTCTCCTCTGACTCATTGATCCACCTCCACACCTTCAACACTACATTCACTCAGCCTCTTTATCCTGGGTTTGGTGTCTACTCTGATTCCTTAATGTATCTGTGTCCTCTGCAGGTCTGAGTACTTTCCCTCTGTGTGATCAGGTCATATGGAGAGATTAGAAACGCATCGACTATCCAATCCCACCTGTAAACATTTCAACTGTCCCTTTTAATGCTCTGCATAGTGGCAGTTTGACGCTTCATGTCTTAGTGTTGGATTGTAACAGGATTAAAGAGGAAGTACACACACACAAACCTTAACTATATACTGTATATATAACACACACACACACACACACACGCGTAGACAGGGAACATTTTACTTAACTTTAGCAAAGTTTTGAATGTAGGATTTTTACTTGTAGGAGTATATTCAGTGTATTATGACTTACTGCAGTAAAGGAAGTGAATACTTGTATGTTGTTGGAAACCTTCTTTGTGAAAATAAAAAGACTTTTAAAGACACAATAACTTTCTCGTTTAATATATTTCATCATGAATTTGTTTTGTATGTAAAAGCCCTTCAAGTTATGAAAAAAGTAATTCTGTGAAATTTTTAATTGAAAAATATGAATAACAAAGCCCTAGCTTAATTTTTCATGTACTTATTTAGATATATTTATTTCTCCCCCCCCTCTCCTTTTTATTTTTAGGGCCAGAGTGCCGACAGCGGCGAAGGCCCTATTGAAACTGAAGCAATTATTTTTGTCTCTGCAAATTAATTGCCTATTTGAGGGGCTTAACATACTCAAACTCACCAAACTTGCATCAAGCCTGGTTTAAATGTATGCATTTTAAGGGTTTCTAGAATAGGCGCACAAAAAAATGGCCCGCTAGTGCTGAATTGCTAAACTTGAATAATTGCATTGAAAAACTGAATTTGAATCCCATAATTTGAAATTGTATTGTTTAATTTGAATCATTGCATTGAAAAACTGAATCTGAATAGTATCATTTGAAATTTCATTTATTCGTTTGTAACTGAAGTCCAATAAAATTTGATCCTCACTGAAAATTCAACTCTCTATATATCTTCACATTCAGTTCTCACAATTCAGATTCAGTTCTCAAAATTCAATTTCAAGTTACTGTGACAGACATCCGGGTAGTTGGAGGATGGGCAAAACTGAGGAAGAGCAAACAAATAAATTCAATTTCAAATTATACTATTCAGATTGTTTTTCAATGCAATTATTCAAATTAAGCAATACAATTTCAAATTCTATGATTCAAATTCAGTTTATCAATGCAATTATTCAAGTTTAGCAATTCAAATATACATGATTCAGATTCAGTTTCTGGTGGCACATATTTCAGCCCATATAGCGCCCCCTACAAAACTTTAAAACATTTAGACCCTGCAGTATGTTTGACATAGACTCATGAAATCTAGTATGCATATGTATCTTGTAAAAATGTACAAAAAAGCTCATTGGAGTAAAACCAACAGGAAATCCGCCGTTTTTAATTGAATGTTTGAAATTAGTGCGTTTTTGGCCATTTCTGCATGTCGTACTTTGGTCTGTGCCATCTGAAGACATTAAAGAGGAAAAGTTATTAAAAGAATTTTAATAGTGCAAAGGGCATGGCCGTGGTGTTTTGTGCGTTTCACCATCAAAACAGGAAGTGGGTGTAACTTGAGTGTACATTGTCCAGTTGGCTCGAAACTTTTCAGGAGTCATAAGAGTTCAACCCTGAGGACCTCTAGAGACTGATATTGAATCAGAGTCATAGCACCCCCTAGTAGCAACTAGCCTCGTGAGACCGTCCTGATCTCGCGAGCTCCAGTTTTCCACTCGCAGATCTGGCATCTTGAGGCAGAGAAAATTTGGAGCCGTTAGCCAAACGACAGGGCCAATCAGCGTTGGTTTTGAGGTGGGTTAGGTGGTGATAGACAGATGGTTTATCCAATCAGCTAACCAGTATTATCAGCCAGCGGTAGCCCTAATTCTGTTAGCCGCTCGCTAATGCTTTTTTTCTCTTGGATCCTTCTTTTGGAATATGGTCCGGGAACCTGAAATGGTGACTTTTATTCCTAAATTCTCATTACACAAATGGCAAATATCCTTTACCGACATGTTGCTTGCATGCTGAGCTTACGAGCTATGCTTTGCCTGCAGCAGCAGGGGCGGGCTTGTGGTTGTATTTTCATACGCTTCGTGGATCTGATTGGTTGATTTGGCCCGTCTATCACCAACATAGGTGATAGACAGATGGTTCATCCAATCAAATAACCAGTATTCCGCCCCTTCCCAAAAGTTCTCCAACGGAAAGTTCCCAGATGGATATGCCGAGCAAATGCGAAGCAATCCATCTGGCGCAGTCAGGTTAAGTAGCAACAGGAAGTAGGCCTAAAGTCATGGCATGAAAATTTCACTTTATGAGGTTTTTTTAACATTAATATTTGTTCCCCCAGCCTGCCTATGGTCCTCCAGTGGCTAGAAATGGGGATAGGTGTAAACTGAGCCCTGGGTATCCTGCTCTGCCTTTGAGAAAATGAAAGCTCAGATGGGCCAATCTGGAATCTTCTCCTTATGAGATCATAAGGAGCAAGGTTATCTCCCCTTTCTCTGCTTTGCCCACCCAGAGAATTTGACCCACCATGAGAGAGGGACATCATGGCTTTCAAACGAGCAAAGTGGCAGTTGGTCAAGGCCACACCCTCACCCTCCACCTTGCCCCCCCTCTCTCCTCCTCAATAGCTACAGACACAGAAATGGCACATCCTAAGGATGTGGGACTGGCTCTAGTGGCTGTAATTCTGCACCAAGGCTGAATTTCGGGGAAAGAGACTTCAGATACAGTATTAGGGGACCACTAAGGTCTATATAAAGAGACTTCAGATACAGTATTAGGGGACCACTAAGGCCTATATAAAAGAGACTTCAGATACAGTATTAGGGGACCACTAAGGTCTATATAAAAGAGACTTCAGATCCAGTATTAGGGGACCACTAAGGTCTATATAAAAGAGACTTCAGATACAGTATTAGGGGACCACTAAGGCCTATATAAAAGAGACTTCAGATACAGTATTAGGGGACCACTAAGGCCTATATAAAAGAGACTTCAGAAACAGTATTAGGGGACCACTAAGGTCTATATAAAAGAGACTTCAGATACAGTATTAGGGGACCACTAAGGTCTATATAAAAGAGACTTCAGATACAGTATTAGGGGACCACTAAGGTCTATATAAAAGAGACTCAGATACAGAGGGGACCACAGGTCTATATAAAAGCATCCAAAGAGCACCATGGGGACCTTTAACTAACAGATCTCATATATTTAAAAGTGCCATCTTCTTAAAGATGAAAAGAGTACCCTTTTCATTGGTGACGATTTGCAGTGTCTGAGCGCACATTAAACCACATTAAGCTTTTTTTCACGTTAAGCGTTAGAATGTCCCGGCTGCAGTTGAGGGAAACTGTAGCCTATAACTTCCTGAGGGACTTATCATCCTTTTTTTGTCCTTCTTTACATAAATATGGCTATGAAATAGTCAGCACCGGGGAGCGAACCGGGGACTCAGTTCACGGTTCTGGTGGCTAGCTGCTAGCTAGCTGCAGCAGCAGCTAATATTAGAATATTAGACCCAGCACCGGAGGTCTGATCTGAATGTTACAGCCGTGAACTGAAATTCTGTTTCCTTAGCTGGTTTGACTCTCTTGGGGCGGAGTTGTCTGCGGCGGGTAGAGACAGAGAGGCAGAGGAAGGCAGGGAGAGAGGGTAATAAATAAATGTGACATTATAAAATAAAATTCCCTCCAAGCATTATCAAGAGTTAGGTTAGGTTTCCAAAGTCATTTTAGCCTGGGCTGAAAGCAACACTGGTAGGCTACGCTGGCACTGTTTCCTTGGAAATGACAACATCCGGTCTCTGAATATGAAAAAAGCAAGCCTTTTTTCATTTCTGTTTTTGAGTGGTTTTTTTTGTTATATGAAATAGAAAATGAAAATCACAGCATATTTTAAATTTCTCCCATCCCCTTTTGACCATGAAATGGAAAAAACGCCTTGTATTTCAATTTCAAATTTGGTATTTTAAAAAGAAAATCAAATAACCATTTATGAAATGAAAATGAATGAACGAAAAAGTACACGGACCACCAGGGGTGCCTTTATCAGATCTAGGAGGAAGTGGCTTGAACAAGGTGAAAATGCACTAAATACTTTTTAAATTTGGAAAAGAGAAACTTTGAGTTGTCTTCCTTGTGTAAACTTAAAATTAATAATCTAATATGTGAAGATGTAAAAGGTATTTCACAGTATGTAGCTGATTTCTATCAAAGGTTGTATGCTGCTGACTGTGAAAATGAAAGAGATATGGATATGTTTCTGGAAGATATGGAAAGGAACATTAAATGTGTTGATGAAAGTTTTAAATCAGTTTGCGATCAGAAGATTAGTTTAACAGAAATACAAAAATGCATTGACTGTCTCAAAGAAAATGCTAATAAGGGTTGCAACAGTTCAATTAAAGGTCCCATGACATGGTGCTCTTTGGATGCTTTTATATAGGCCTTAGTGGTCCCCTAATACTGTATCTGAAGTCTCTTTTATATAGACCTTAGTGGTCCCCTAATACTGTATCTATTCAATTCAATTCAATTTTATTTATAGTATCAAATCATAACAAGAGTTATCTCGAGACACTTTACAGATAGAGTAGGTCCAGACCACACTCTATAATTTACAAAGCCCCAACAATTCCAACAATTACAGTAATTCCCTCAAGAGCAAGCAGTGCGACAGTGGCAAGGAAAAACTCCCTCTGAAGTCTCTTTTATATAGGCCTTAGTGGTCCCCTAATACTGTATCTGAAGTCTCTTTTATATAGGCCTTAGTGGTCCCCTAATACTGTATCTGAAGTCTCTTTCCCGAAATTCAGCTTTGGTGCAGAACTACAGCCACTAGAGCCAGTCCCACAATGAGCTTTCCTTAGGATGTGCCATTTCTGTGTCTGAAGTTATTGAGGAGGAGAGAGGGGGGGGGGCAAGGTGGAGGGTGGGGGTGTGGCCTTGACCAATTGCCACTTTTCTCGTTTGAAAGCCATGATGTCTCTCTCTCATGGGTTGGCCAAATTCTGTGGGTGGGCAAAGTAGAGAAAGGGGAGGTAACCTTGCTTGTTATGACTTCATAACAAGCAGATTCCAAAACTGCTCATCTGAGCTTTCATTTTCTCAAAGGCGGAGCAGGATACCCAAGGCTTGGTTTACACCTATCACCATTTCTAGCCAATGGGGGACCTTAGACAGGCTGGGGGAACTCATATTAATGTTAAAAAACCTCATAAAGTGAAATTTTCATGCCATGGGACCTTTAAGTTGGCTCACGGTGTGACTCCTAGATTTGATATTGGTCGTGGCATGAGACAAGGGTGTCCACTCAGTCCCTTCTTATTCTTCCTTGTTACATATGCCAAGTTACACAAATTATGCCTATACATCTTAAAAAAGGTAATTTCCAAGGTATAGTTGCCTTAGACAGAGAATTTAAATTATCTCAACTAGCAGATGATACAACAATGTTTCTAGCCAATAGACATGAAGTGATAAAAGCAATTAGCTGTATTAAGGAATTCTCTGATGTATCAGGTTTAAGAATGATTTTGAGTAAGTCTGTTTTACTACCACTTAAAGGCACACGCCGACTTATTGGGAATTAAACTTATTCACCGTAACCCCCAGAGTAAGAGTAAGTTGATACATACCCTTCTCATCTCCGTGCGTGCTGTAACGCTGTCTGACGGTTCCAGCATTAGCTTAGCCCAGCACAGATCCTGCAGATAACTGGTTCCAACTAGCCTACTGCTCCCAATTGTGACAAAAGAACGCCAACATGTTCCTATTTACATGTTGTGATTTGTAGAGTCACAGCGTGTACAAAAAACAACGTAACATGAGACACAGCCGTCTTCTAACAGTAAACAAACTGGGAACTATATTCTAAGACAGGCTTACTGCGAGCATATCACTCCGCCCAAGTACTATATTCTTCCGCCTGAGAATATAGTTCCCGGTTTGTTTACAGTTAGAAAACGGCTGTGTCTCATGTTACGTTGTTTTTTGTACACGCTGTGACTCTATAAATCACAACATGTAAATAGGAACATGTTGGCGTTATTTTGTCACTTATTCAGAGCAGTAGGATTACTGGAACCATTCACCTGCATGATCTGTGCTGGCCTGATGCCGCTGGAGCCGTCAGACAGCATTACAGCACGCACAGAGATGAGAAGGATATGTATTGACTTGTCTAACTCTGGGGGTTATGGAGAATAAGCTAAATTCCCAATAAGTCGGCGTGTTCCTTTAAGGAATGTGAACTAACCGAAGTAGAAGGAATCCCTGTGAAGAATACAATTACATACCTGGGTGTTATCATTGATAACTTTAGTAACCTAAATTTCAGTCCTATAACTGAACAAATTTAGAAAAAATTGATGAGAAATCTTTCATTGAATGGTAGAGTGTTGTTATGTAAAGCTGAAGGAATATCAAGGTCTGTCTATGTATCATTATCATTGAACATCCCTTCTGAAATATCCAAAAAATTGGATAAAATCTTATTCAACTTTATTTGGAGGAACAGATGCCATTACTTAAGAAAAGACATCCTGTGCAATATTAGAAGAAATGGTGGTCTAGAGGTATTAAGTTTTGAAACACTAAATAATACTTTCAAAATAAAATGGTTAACTAATTTGATTGAAGAAAAGGACTGTATTTGGAATACTTTGCCTAAATATGTATTTGGATTAGTTGGTGGAGTTGAATTTCTGTTAATATGTGATTACAAAATTGATAGATTACCTGTAAAGTTATCACATTTTCATAAACAAGCTCTGCTGGCCTGGAAATTAATTTACAAGCATAATTTTACGCCAACCAATTACTACATTTTGAATAACAAGGATATTCAATATCAAAATAAAATTCTGTATTATGGAAATTGAGTTGCTAATGGTATTGTATTGGTAAAACAACTCCTTAATGCTGACGGGCAATTACTAAAGTATAATGCATTCCTCTTCATATTCTGGTTTGCAGTCACTCCAAGAGAATATGCAATAGTTATTGATGCTGTGCCTAGGAGTGTGCTGCAACTTCTTAGAGATTCAGAACTGTCAGTGATCAATCTGCTTAATAGTGGTATATTCCTTGGGGGGGGGGAATTGACATTACCAAGAATAACTGTTCTAATAAACACATCAGGAATTGTATACAAGAGGTAACTCTGCCCTCAGGAAGATTCTTTTGGGCTTCAATCTTTATATGTATGTCTTAATAACAGAGTAGAAGAGGTTTCTTTTAAAATCTTACATAAAATATATCCAGTAAAAAGGATATTAAGGAGATTTAAACTTGATATTACGACTACCATTTGAAGTCACTGTTCCATTATTAATGTGACTATTACTGCCACTGTTCATCACACCCCCAACCGGCACCGTCAGACACTGCCTAACAAGACCCTGGGTCTGTCCGAGATTTCTTCCTAATAGGGAGTTTTTCCTTGCCACTGTCGCACTGCTTGCTCTTGGGGGAATTATTAGAATTGTTGGGGCTTTGTAAATTATAGTTTGGTCTAGACCTACTCTATCTGTAAAGTGTCTCAAGATAAATGTTATGATTTGATACTATAAATAAAATTGAATATAATTGAATTGAATTGAAATTGAATTGAATATTGAATATTCTTGTACTTTCTGTGAACTAGAAGAAGAAACAATCTGTCATGTGTTCTTTCACTGTATGCATACTAAAATATTTTGGGTAGATGTTCAACATCTTATAATACGGAACACTGGGCAATCAATTCAATTTAAAGATAAAGATATTTTTATTTGTTTTGAAGGCAATGACTTGGGCTATGATGTTGTTTATTTTGTTCCATTAATCTTGTTATTGGGGAAATTCCACATTTACAAGAAGAAATGGGCGGACTCCAAACCAAGCTTTGAACACTTCTTTCAAGAACTGCACCAATACGCACAATAAGGGACATTAAAAATAAGAAGGCAATTAAGACTGTAAGTGTGTTTGAAAAATGTCTCATGTACCGGTGATACATTTGACTTAATACGTACTGCACTTTTCTTTTCTACTTTTTTATTTCTTTTCTACATATATTTTTCTTTGTATATGCACCTCTGGTATTTACTATTTGTATATGTACATACTGGCGATGTACCTATATATAACCCTAACCCAGTAGATGGCAGTACAAGAAAATAAGTTGTCTTATGACGCTCTAAATCCCTAAAGAAGAACAACTCGCCTACCCACAATCCCTTGCCTCCTTCCGGTTCCAACCATTCGAGACTTAAGATGGCGGACCGGCGGCGAAGGAGGAGGACGAGGCGCGCGTCCCAGGACAGCGAGGACGATGACGAGTCTGGTTCGGGTTCGGACAGCGGGAGGTCGGCCTCCCCGACCACCAAGCCCCGCGTGAGAGACCCAGAGCCGCCCGAGGAGACTACAGCAGCGATCCGGCCCGAGCCCAAACCCGTTGTGGAGTCCGAGTGTGTGAGTTGCTAACAGTTAGCTAGCCGGGCTAAAGGCTCCGTCTCCCGGCCGGCAGCTATTACACACACCGCTACCGTTGGAAACCGTTGGTGTGACGTTACCGTGGGGAATTTATCAGTAACGTTAAATAATTAAGAGCTTAGCTAGAGTTGTTTGACTTCTGATATAGCTAAACTGTTAGCTAGTTTCAGTTTCCTTCTGTAGCGTAAAGGAAACGTTACGTTAGAGAAGTTTAACCTCTCTAACATAGACGTTTTTAAATATAAGTTATATACAGGGTCCAGAATTGACGTATTTGTCCACTGGCCATATAGCTAACGTTAGTATATGTTTTAAATTTCACCAGCCTCTCAATAACGGTAAATAACAATAGATTTGTTTGGCTGGTGAGTGAAACAAATCTACCAAATCTATATTTGGCTAGTAGATGGTGCTAATTTCTGGACCCTGGGTTATATACTTTAATAATCTGCCATGTTAAATTGTCAGATTTTTAACGTTAACAGTCCATGTAGTTAACTTTTGGCCCCCGTTGTGAAACGAGACGAAAAGGCGCCAGTTGGAACGCATTCACACGGGTAACACATTCAGCCGTGACACCGGCTTGGGCTGCCCCTCCTTATTTTGCCATTCTCGAGTTTTTTTTTTTTTTTTTTTACCAAACATAAGACTCTTTAACTTGTTTATTTGCCAGTTTACAGAGACGGTGTTTACTTCCAGGTGTGGAAAGTTAGAATTTGTTTAGAAAGCTAGCGAGAGTCTGCCACGTCCAGCAGGAACTCTGCCCATACATGACCTGGAGATTATGTTGACTAGGAGAACTCTGCACATACATGACCTGGAGATTATGTTGACTAGGAAATCTCTGCACATACATGACCTGGAGAGTATGTTGACTAGGAGATTCACATGCTTTACTGCTGTAAAAGCACTAATACCACAGAGTGGTCTATCTACAAATATAAAAAATGCAATTTCACATCATTTAGACCTTTTTAATTACTAGTGATGCACCGAAATGAAAATGATTGTTTACACCCATTTTAAAAAAGTTTTTAGATGGATAGATAGGTAGATCAACTGAGAGGGAAATCTGAGCACTGAGGGGTGGGCGGAGAGGAGTATATCTTCGGCTCATATTTTCGGCTGTTTTTCTCTTTGGGCCAAAAACCGGCAGCTGAAATTTTGGTGCATTAATGACCGGGGTCCGAGATCCGGTGCTAATACGGCACCAGTGCCTTAACAACCGTTATCTACCGGACCGGATAGCAACGCGGATTGCGGTGCCTTATTTAGGTGCCACTTAAATGCCTGCGCTTCTCTCTGATGCTCCGAAAACTGACGCTAGTTACGGTAACACCACACTCAATGATGTGATGTGTCACCTTTTTCAGTTTGCAGGTATGGTTTTAAAATGATCTTAATTTGGGGTAGGTAGGGAAAAACCCTGTTCTGACAGATCTGTCGGTTGTGTTAGACTACAACGTGCTTCCAACTCTGCCTGTTGTCTCTTTTATCAAAGACAGTGCCTGTTTTATTCACTCTTTAAAAGTTTGAGGTTCAAGGAGCGAGCATCCGTTTTTAAAATCCGGCCCCAGGTGGAAAAAAAATCAAAGGCAGCGACAGGAATGATCAGTAGAATCAGTTTGCACTCATGGGACCTGCCAAAAAGGCTTCAAGCTAAGTTTGAATTCTCTCATGTGGAGCTTTTCACTGTCCTGCAGGAAGAAAATAGTCATTAGCAGCTCCCAGTGTGACTGTATCCAAGCTAGTGTTGTTGTTGTGCTTAAGATGTAATGGTTTGATGGCAATGCTGATATTGTTTTTGTACCCCTCTCTTTGCAGGAGAGTGAAGACGGTGTAGGAGAAGGTAAGCATCCGGAACACAGCCCTGCATCTTTGAATGAGTGAACTAGAAGACACTAATTACAGTTTTTTTTATTTTTATTGTTTTACATTAGTGTAACAAACTGGGGCTTGTGCCAGGCTTTTAAAACTCGTTTGAGGCCAGAATAATGATCCGTCTGTGTGTGTGTGTGTGTGTGTGTCTGTCTGTGTGCAGCTGTCCTCTCTGACTACGACAGTGCAGACGCGGAGGAAAACGGCTCCCATTCAGAGGTAAGACCCATCAATACGTCGAGTCTCGCGTACATCCTCCACTTCCAGGAAGACGTATAGAAGGACAACAGGAAACACAAACCGTCCAGGCTTCCCGTCTGAGCCTCTTAATGTGCAATAAAAACAACCCATTCATTAATCTAAATCTTTTTTAACATGTAAAATTACAAAGAAGTTATGGGAAAGCGCCTCCAAATAGATTTTAATAAAGTTAGTACACAGTCATAGCCATAAATGCAATGGTACTAATATCTGGCATAATTTCTTTCGGTTTTCGGTCTTGGTTTCCTCTTTTTCGGTTTTGGCCAAGAATTTTCATTTCGGTGCATCCCTAATGACAAAACATCATAGAATAGGCGTCAGTCCTATTTCTAGCATGCATGCGTTTTCGGCACCTGAGACATGCGTGTCACGCAGGCAGTGTGTAAGCTCTAACCTGTTAACGTGGGAGCCGAAATAACATCGGGACACGCCACGCAGCCAGTGTGTAGCCGGCCTAAGCTACACAGCCAACACGGCAAGCAAACATTTTGACAATAAATGCCATCAACACAACAGCGTGTGGAGATAAACGGGACGGGCCCAGTAACCTCGGAATAGTTCTACTTGTTGTTAAACTGCAATGTGAGTCATATTAACTTCATGCTTTATCCACACAAAGCACATTGCTATCGCCACGAGAGACCACTTTATTCTGCTCGTTTTCTGTGAACGATGTGTCTAGGGGCTAACATTAATGGCGCTTTTCCATTACATGGTACCGCCTCGACTCTACTCTACTTGCCTTTTTTGGTGAAGGTGACGTGAAACCCTGCAGGCTGCTGATTGGTCAGAAAGAAGCGTCACTGATCACTGCATTGCTAGCGAGAGACGGCATTTTTAAATAGTTTAGCCAGCGGGGTATTTTTGCTGCCGGAGGCTCCACGCAGAGCTTTCTCCGTAGCATACAAGTGGCCTGACGGTTATACTGGTGCGCTGGTGTGTCCATGTGTGATGTGTGTGTGTCGAGTCGCCGTATGTGTGTGTGTGTGGGGAGCTAGTGAGCGAGGGAGAAGTGAGAGAGCGACGGCGATTATCTCCGCAGCGAGTAGCGACTCTAGAGTCATATATATATGTGACCACGGTGGGAAATCTGGAGCAGTAAACGTTAACTATCTCTTTGATATCATGTTGTTTACGGAGACGGAGAACCAGGAAATGCGTTGGGGATATGTCAATGGGAAAGCAAGCTACTAAGCCACGCCCACGGCAGTCGCTATGACGACCAGCCACGCTGAGGCGATACTAAAATCTGCAATGGAAAACGGACGCACGTCGAGGCGAGTCGAGCAGGTACCATGTAATGGTAACGTTAGCCAGCTAAAACCAGCTGGCTGGCGTGCTGGTTACGCCGTGCTTTTTATTGATTACACAGACTGTGCTGAACAGCGGGCTGGGTCTTCATACATCTGCCCTATTTCTGATACCGTGGCGGCAGAAATTTTGCCAATGGCGGGCCGCCACTCCAAAATCAACATAGAGGAAACCCTCTACATTACTCTTCCGCCTGCTCCTTCTCAAACGCATTCTTTTGTTTTTGGTGAAACTCAGATTGATTTGTCAATGTTTGTGTTTTCATCTTTTGTGTTCTATACGGTTTAGTTTTTTCTGTTCTTTTTACAACCTACTGTCGATTGTCCGAGATGAATAGAAAAATCCAGTCCGTTAAACTCCCGTGTGTCTCCAGGGAGCGGAGGAGGAAGAGGAGGCAGAGCAGTACAGCGACGAAGAAGCTCCGGCAGCCGCAGCCAGCGAGCCCAAACCCTCTGCCGCCGCTGCAGCCGACGAACCGACAAAGGTAGAGGGGGACGAAGAAGAAGAGGGGGAGGTGGTGGAGGAAGAGGGGGAGGATGAAGAGAAGGAGGCGGAGTTGGAGGAAGGAGGACAGGGTAAAGAGGACAGCAAGGCCGAGGAGAAAGGAAACCTCGCCGGGGAGAGACAGAGCGGCGACGGACAGGTGAGACTCGTTGAAACAACTAGCATCAAAGCTATATGGATCATTTTCTGGATGAAGTGTTTGGTCTCTGAAATGTCAGAAAATGTGGATCAGTGTTTCCCCAAAAAGCCCAAGACTACATCCTCAAATGTCTTGTTTAGTCCCCAACTCAAAGATCTTCAGTTTCCTCTCCCAGAGGAGAGAGGAAACTAGAACATATTCACATTTAACATTCTGACATCACACAAGTTGACCTGTTTTTACATAAAAAGTGGCGCCGTGACGAATGCCAGGGGGGAGATTACTCGCGACTGCCGGCAGATCCGATCCACTGCCGCCAGCTCGGTCTTTTGGTTTTTCTTTACCTTTCCCTCCTTCTCTGCTCACGGAGAAAAATACTTAGCCTACGCTGTAAACATTACCTTACACTATTCATCTCATACAGTATACAGAATAACGATAGCACTGATACTTTGCTAACATTAGCTTGCACATGTTTGGGAACCTGGTAGCTGATGTTAGCAAGGAAATGGTACCAAAATAACGTCAAACTATTACTATTACACTGGAAGGAACACTCACAGACAAAGTCGTACTTCTTGGAATAATACAGCCACCATAGGAGTTAGAATGTGCTCGGAATGAGGGGGGGGGGGGGTAATATTCAGTTGTTTGTCATATACAATTTCACCGCTAGATGGAAGAAATTCTTATACAATGTAGCTTTAAGAAAGTATGTAAGAAGAGAAGAAAGGGGGTACGAAGGGAAGGAAGGAAGGAAGGATGAAAGGAAGGAGGATTCAGTTTCCTGTCCCAGAGGAGAGAAGAAACTAGAAAATATCATGTTCAAGTTTACCTGTTTTATCATAAAAAAAATGACTAACTGATTATCAAAATGGTTGGCGATTCATTGAATAGTTGACAATTAATCCATGCAGCTGTAGGAACAGCCACAGCTGTGACTTTATATAATATATATATATACTACAATACACAGTACAAAAACAATACTGAAGTTGTTTTACTTCAGTACACGTAGCTGATACTTCCATACTTCCAACTTAGGGCTTGGCGATATGGAGAAAATCAAATATCACAACATTTTTGACCAAATACCTCTATCGATTAGAGATGTTCCGAAACCAGTAGCGGCATCGGCTCCGATACTGCCTAAAACACTGGTATCTGAATCGGGAAGTACTGGAGTTTATGCACCGATCCGATACCACGTAATAAAGCCCTAAAGAAAATCTACGTTAAAGTAGTTTGTTCTTTTTCCGTTATAACTGACCGTCAAACTGGAGAATAAAAGAAAGTTCTGTGGCGTTTATTGTTTGTGTTTGTTCATGTTTCACAAAAAGTTTAACCTGAGCCAGACCGACAACAGAGAAAGAAATCATATCACATCCATACAGGGATAGTAGTATACAGCTGTTAAAACATAATGAAATATATGACACACTGGTATCGGATCGGTACTCGGTATCGGCCGATGCGCAAGTTCAGGTATCTGTATCGAGAAGCAAAAATGGAATCGGACCATCTCTAATATCAATGCCGCAAAGATATTGTAGTGTTGACTATTGGTGCTTTCACAAAATATTTACACAATGAGATTTTTGATAAATAATCACCAGTAATGTGGATATAATGACTAAGTGGGTAAAGGTAACAGTAAAACTGGTAAGGTCAGAAATGACATCACTTTACTGTAATGCAGCCTTTAAAACCAGGAAAAGAAAACACTTATGTCATATTACAATATGCAAAATCTAAGACGATATCTAGTTTCATATCACGATATCAATATTGATATATTGCCCAGCTCTACTTTAACTTAATCCTTGTGTTGTCTTCCCGTTTTTTTTTTTTTAGCTTTTTCCAACGTTTTAAATTGTTAAATTTTTCTTATACACATTTTCAGCGCTTATTTCTACGTCCCATATTTTCTGATATAAAACCTGTTTGACCCAAAGTCAACACAAGGGCTACGTAAAGTTTTGAGTGGTAGATTTGACTTGTAATGTATTCTCAGCGTGTGTTACAAGTACTTTTTACTGCAGTAAAGGATATGACTACTTCTTCCTGCTCTGCCTCTGGCCTTTAATAATACACATAAGTAGATATTATGAAACCTAATAACTCGGACCATCTCGTAGGGTTGAGTGTCTGCTGATAAACTGGTCTTTTGTTAAAGTGAATCAATGCTGCAGCCATTTGTACCAAACACTCCTCTGCACATCTGTAGTCCTAGTTCCGGTGTAAAAACTAAAACTGTTGTACGCGTGCAGGAGTCTACAGACGACCCCGAGACCAAGGCGGGGGGCAAACCGGGTCAGAAGCTCGACGACGACGAGGACAGGAAGAACCCGGCCTACATCCCGAGGAAGGGTCTGTTCTTCGAGCACGATGTCCGAGGACACGCTCAGGAGGAGGAGAGGTGTGGTTTCATCTCCTATTATTATTATTATTATTATTATTATTATTATTATTATTATTATTATTATTATGCATTCTTTGAATGAAGTTTTGTCAAGAGGCAGTGGGGTATATCTGCAGTGTAAATGGATGTAAGTGAAGCAGTAAAAGTAATTCCAGGTGGTTTTGAAACTACTTTATGCAGTTTAACCCTCAGGTCTGAGGGCATTTTTACACATCTTCTTATATTCACCTTTTTAGGGTATTTCTATATAACCGATCTTTCATATCAAAATGTTCAGAACAAACTCAGCTGATTTTGAGGCCCACATTAGTTCCAGAGCAACGTGTGTTAAGAGGTAATTTGACCATAAAGCTGAAAAGTTCACTTCTCAAATCTCTTGTGAAAACAAACCTGCAATCAGTTGCTTTTGGTGCTTGGAATCTTAGATTCACAAAAAGTAGCGTAACCGCCCCCGTCTGTGTGCTCTCAGACCAAAAGGTCGAAACAGGAAGTTATGGAAGGACGAGGGTCGCTGGGAGCACGACCGATTTAGGGAGGAGGAGCAGGCGCCGAAGAGCCGCGAGGAGCTCATCGCCATCTACGGTTACGACATCCGAAACGGCGGCGGCTCCGGAGACAGACACTACCGGCAGCAGCGCCGGCCAAGGTGAGCGCCGCCTAGACAGAGAGTGTGTGTGTGTGTGTGTGTGTGTGTGGTATTCTTCAGTTTATTTGAAGTGTATACACGTTTGCCAGTCAAATGAGGAGTAGCGTTACACAGGTCAGGTAATTTTTCAATTTTATTCATAGCAGGGCTTGACATTAACTTTTTGAGGCACTTGTCCTTCGGACAAGTACATTTACGTTTCACTTGTCCGGGTAAAGAGTCATCATTTTATAAAAAAAAATTGTTTTGCTAATGCAGAATTCGAACAAACCGTTGAAAGCATCTAAACACTATCAGCATTAATAAAATTCAGTTGAAACAGTAGAAACAAACGTGTCCCAACAATAGATTTCCCATTCAACAAGAAAAAAGGATCTCCAGACTCCATAGTACAAAGTAATATGTTGCACGCCG
Source organism: Perca flavescens (assembly GCF_004354835.1). NCBI lineage: Eukaryota > Metazoa > Chordata > Actinopteri > Perciformes > Percidae > Perca > Perca flavescens. Next base: position 31,623,666 of record NC_041345.1, read on the forward strand.
GTGTGCAGAAGTTAATATATTGAGATTCTAATTCAGTATTTTAAAGTTTGTCATTACTTTCAGATTCCCAGTCAATATTCTAAGTTACTAAGTCAATATATTGAGATATTAAGTCGATACTTTGAGATGTTGAGTCAATTTATTAAGATTGTAAGTCAATATTTTAAATGTTCTCATTAGTCTGCGTTGCAATTCGGTCCGGTAGATAACGGTCATTAAGGCACCGGTGCCGTATTAGCACCGGGTCTCTCGTTTTCTGTCAACGATGTGGCGAGGAACGTTAAGGCGGAGTTAGCAAGCTAACGTTAGCTAACTAACACCGACCGGTTCACCGTGCTTTCATGCTGCATCGCTTCCAGAGAATGAGCTGAACAGCGGGCTGGGTCTAACGTTAGCGGTCCGCTGACCGACTACCGCTGGGTCGGCTGCCCGGGATTGCGGGGGGAAAAATGTATCGTTTCAAATCGGTAACATAGACGTAATGAGTGGCACATAACGTGAACTAACATGGCATTTTATTTTGTTTGAGTTTTAACTTGTCCAGTGGGACAAGTAAATTTCTCTTCCACTTGCCCTACAAAAAACTTGTCCCGGACAAGCGGACATTAATGTCGAGCCCTGTATAGTATCAAATCATAACACGAGTTATCTCGAGACACTTTACAGATAGAGTAGGTCTAGACCACATTCTATAATTTACAAAGCCCCAACAATTCCAGTAATTCCCTCAAGAGCAAGCAGTGCGACAGTGGCGAGGAAAAACTCCCTCTTGGGAAGAAACCTCGGACAGACCCAGGCTCTTGGTAGGCGGTGTCTGACGGGCCGGTTGGGGGTGTGATGAACCGTGGCGATAATAGTCACATTAATAATGGAACAGTGACTTCAAATGGTAGTTGTAGTAGTTCATGTCATATCAGTGCGCTGCAGGGCGTTACAGGATGTAGCGTGGCCCAGCAGAGCATGGATGGACCTAGCAGGAAGCAGCAGGGTTCAGCAGGAAGCAGCAGGGTTCAGCAGGAAGCAGCAGGGTTCAGCAGGGAAGGGTTCAGCAGGGTTCAGCAGGGTTCAGCAGGAAGCTGCAGGGTTCAGCAGGAAGCTGCAGGGTTCAGCAGGAAGCTGCAGGGTTCAGCAGGAAGCTGCAGGGTTCAGCAGGAAGCAGCATGACATTGCAGGGCACCGCTGAGCTCAGCAGGGAGTGCAGCAGGACCACGGCGACAGCTGGAACCAGGATCTTGGTGCCAACGTTCTCCAAGGATATACGCTGGGTGAAAAACCATAAGGACTCCGGGGGGGGAGTAAACTCCCCAGAAGCTAGGATTAGTAACAAGCATTTCTGGGACGGGATGCACACAAATGGTAATAGAAAGGGAGAGGAGAGAGCAGCTCAGTTTGTCAAAGGAAGGAAGGAAGTCCCCCGGCAGTCTAAAACTATAACAGTGTAACTAAGAGAGACAGGACATAAGGAGAGGTGGCCTGTTCGGGCTTGGAACTCTCCCCTGCCGGATCGGGCTATGCTGGCCTGCCTCCCTCTTCTTTTGTTATATTATTAATCTGACGACGATGATGATATAATGAGGCTACAATTTGTGGAAATATGGAGATGCGACAGACGGATCTTTTTGTTACTTCTAATAAACACAACGTTTAATCAGTTCAAACTTTTATTAAGTACACAGCTAGCTAGGACACACATGGTTGCCATCTTCAATGCACTAAGTGCCCTCCTTACTACGCATGCGCTAACCTGCACACACCGGGAAAAACCTTCTGCACTAGTGAACAGTGTGGAGGGGAAATAACATGTTAACACTTTTGACATGTCATTGAAAACCTTCCAATGTCTTTATGTTCATGACGACCCTGACTACGACCACGTCACATTTCATTTTTTTTTTTTTTTTTTTTTTTTTACTGTGTTTTGAGAAAATTAAAGGGAAAGACCGCTTTTATGTCAGGTCTGAGAAAGTTCCTTTCTCTTGTGTTTGTAGACTGTTTGATCTGAACGTGTGTGTGTGTCCCTGTGTCCCTGCAGACAGAGTACGTCTCCCAGCAGAGACAAGCGGTGGGGAGGCGCTGAGCGGCCGGTCCGGTCCTGGCAGCAGAGCGGCGCTCCGAACCGAGGAGGCGCGCTGCCCCCATCCAACCCGCCGTCGTCCGCGCCCCCCTCGTCTCTGCCCCTCTCCTCCTCTCAGCGCAGCGGCAATCCGTCCCGGCCGCCCCCCTCCCGCAGCCGACCCTCCCACCACAATCAAATGCACCCCGCGCCTCAGTCCCAGTACAGGAACAGCGACTCGAACGTGCCCCAGGTGCACCCCAGGGAGCGACAGGGCCCCAAAGCTCAGTCCGACCCGGCGGGAGACAGGGGCGTGGGCAGCAGGGGCGGTGGGGGCAGGGGCCCCTCCGTGGTCATTGAGGATATTACATTCAGCCACGGCGGCGTTCGGGAACAGGACCCAGGTGTCGCCACGACGGCGGCGTCCCAGTCTGCGTCGCCGAGACGGCAGCAGCAGGACCAACGCGGCAGCGCCGACAGATCTGCGTCCGGATTGGCGCATCCCGCCTCCTCGCAGGCGCCGTCGGCCAACCGGGACGCCTCTCCGCCCGCCGAGCGGCCGGCAATGGAACGTAAGTCTTACTCGCTGGCTCGCAGGACTCGCTCTCGGCCCGCCGACCTGGGCAGCAAGCAGCCGTCCGTGGAGGAGTCGGCCATAGTCGCCGCCGGGGGGAACGCCGTTGCCGCCTCCCCCTCCCCCTCCCCCGGCAGCGTGGGAGGGAAGAGCTGGGCGGGCGAAGGGCCGAGCCAGACGGGGGTCACGGGAGGGCTGGCGGAGATGGACCAGAACTTGGCTCGACTCAGTCTGGCGGGACAGAGCTGGAGCCAGAGCCCGACGTCCTACATCCGCACGGAGATGAAAGGTGAGTTCAACTCCCTCCTCCTGAGATGTTTATCTGATCATCGCTGTCGCCGGATCTTAACGTCAACAACACGCTGGAAGAAGTATTCAGACCCTTTACTGCAGTAAAAGTACTAATACCACACTGTTAAGATACTTGGTTACAAGTTAAGTTGCACTGAAAATGTAACTTCAGGAAAGTTTGTAAGTATCATCAGGAAAATGTAGTTAAAGGGCGCCCGGATAGCTCACCTGGTACAGCGGGCGCCCATATATATAGATATAGATATATATATATATATATAGTTTACTCCTCGACACGGTGGCTGCGGGTTCGACTCCAACCTGCGGCCCTTTACTGCATGTCATTCTCCCCTCTCTCGCCTTTCATGTCTCCAGCTGTCCTGTCAATAATGGCCTAAAAATGCCCCAAAAAATAATCTTAAAAAAAAATGTAAAGTATTGAAAGTAAAGAAAAAATTTTAAGAAATGGGACATTTCTTTAAAACAAATCACTTTCACTTAATTAAAAAAAAAATCTAGTCGATTTGTAACAGCCCCTATATGGGGGAGAAAAAAAAATGTGAAAATTTTGTAAACAAATGTGAAATTGCTAAAAAAAAAAAAAAAACAGACAAAAGTATCAAGAGCCAACTCAGTTCTTGATTGGCCAACAGCACATTCAAGTCAAGTGATTATGAGCGTGTCTGTCTGTCGACGTGGCGTTCTACGTTCCCCGGGCCATCAGCCGACCTTTACCGTCGAACCTTTTCTTTCTCTTTTCCCCCCTCAGGCCTGCCCAACGCCATGCACATCCCCGGCGGCCCGCCACCGTTCTCCGCCATGGAGGAGATGGGCGTCGGCTCCAATCGAGCCAAGCGCTACTCGTCCCAACGGCAGAGGGCCGTGCCTGAGCCGGCGCCGCCGCCCATGCACCTGGGCGTGATGGAGGGACACTACTACGAACCCAGTAAGACGAGATTACACACACACATATACACACACACATCAGACAGAAGCAGTGTTTCCGGTGCCGGTCAGGTGACCTGTGAGGTTTCATTTTACCGATCAAATGGGAGAAGTTCTGGTCAAAGATCCATCGTGGCTAAAACAAATCGGCGTTTTTGTTTTTGCCCTCATTGTTCTCTGTAAAGTTAGCAGGAAGTGATGTAATGTCGCCTTTTTGTGGAGTGAAAAAACCACCTTTTTTAAACGCTACATTGCCTGTGCGGAAATAACTGGAGTAACAGGCTTTAAATGTGATGCCATTTTCTTTGTGCGGTGGATCAAATTCACGCAGAACTGAAAAGGGATGCATGTGGATTTCGGAAAAAGTAACTGATAGAAACGTAAAGTAACTTTTTCAAGTGTTAAATTGCTACCCTTTAAGAAGTCAACCTGGGGCCAAACACTGCAGCTCTAGTAACATGTGGCCCTTAAAATAAACTTCTGTTTGTTTCCTCAGGGTCAAATCTGACCCATTTTCAAAACGTTTCTATATCAGAAATTTGGGTTTTCTTTCAACCAAATTGTCAAAAAAACATAACGTGGATGGTTCCATACAACCGTTTGCAACCTTTGCAAGTAAAATAAATGCATCAGTTCACTAATTTCAACAGAATTTTTAAATGGGTTGGTAATTGAATTGCATTTTTCTTTTTTTTCTTTTTTAAGTGCCGGAAAATCGACAAAAACATTGAGAATAACATCGGAAATTTGTGACAAAAAGTCTAAAGTGACAACATCAGGGGAAAAGTGGCAAAAACGTCATCAAAAATAAGTTTAATTTGAAATTTTGACCCAGAAAAAAAAAGTTGCATGGTTGATGGGAAATTTGACCCATTTTTATATCAGAATTATGGCTTTCTTTGATCCAAAATTGTCCCAAAATAACATGAACGCGTGCATGTACGTTGTATGGAAGCCGTGGAACATTCTTGGCAGGTAAAATGATTACTTCCATTGAATGGTGGGTGGGTTTTTTTCAAATTTCATAGCATTTGAAATAAACTGATCCACTCAATCCGCTCGTTCAAATAATCCACCATTTAAGTTTAAAGAAAAAATAAAACCAGATACTCCAACTGTTCAGTCAGGGTCCTTCTTCCTCCTGCTCGCCAGCAGAGGGCAGAACAGTTCCAGCATTACTGTGTTACATAAAAGGTCTTTGATTTGTCAACATTTGGTGCTATATAGAATAGATATTTTCATGTGCACACTGTTCTGGTCCAGAGTTTTACTCTTCCAAACTGGCCCTTCCAAACTGGCCCAAAACAATCTTAGCAAAGAGTGTTTTTGTTTCCTACACTTAGGAAATGACTCTGGTCTCGGCTGATATTTATGTCCGAAAAAGCTTAAAAAACATGGGGAGAAAAACCCCACAAAAACATCAAAAGGCACAGAAAAATAATTGACAAACATTTAATGGTCGAAATTTTAACTTTAAAAAGAAAAAAACGTTTCAACGTTTTGGTCATCTTTTTCAAAACTTTTGTTGCTTGTCCCTGGAACAAAAATTTTGAAAAAGACGACCAAAACACAAAGTTCGACGGGAAGACAACACAAGGGTTATGTCTGCAAAAATCAGACCTATTTTAAAAGCTAATAATATTATAGGGCTGGGTGTCGTTAAAATAATGTTTTGATACTGCTACAGATACCAACACCGTGACTTTGATACCGGTTCCTAAAGGGTACTTTTCTTACTTACTTTTTTACTTTTCAGCGTCTATAACGTGAGCCCCCGTCTCTTAGTGCGTTCCATTTGTCCTGTGAAGTCAGATTTTCCCGAGGTCAGCCAGATGCACCCACCGAGCACCCCGAGCTAAAAATCTACCACGGCTGCTCCGTGCATCAGCGGTAGTGAAAGACGGAGAGGGGCAAAAGGAAGAGGGGAAGAGGAAAAGGAGAGAGAGGAGGAAGGAAGAGGAGGGAGAAGAGGAAGAAAGAGGGGAAGACTGGAGACGGATAGAAGGAAGGAAGAGGAAGACCGAGAGGGAGAGGAGGAAGTGCAAGAGGAAGGAAGAGGGGAAGAGGAAAAGGAGGAAGAGGGAGAGCAGGAAGAAGAGGGAGAGGGGAAGAAAAATAATGCACAGTATATATTGTGGATACAATGGATGTAATGTGTGTCTATCTCAGTGTCGAGGACACCTTACATGTACAAGTAACGACATTTCATCAGCTGGGTTAACTTCAGGAAAAGACTCTGGTCTCTGCAGGGGATCAGACGGGAGCGCGTCATATTTTAACAGCTGATAATATATCCTGAGGATCAAAACGGATATATGGATAAACTAAGTGGAAGTTAGAAGTCACTCCAAATGAAGTACAGTAGTAGTAATACTGCAGCCCGCCACTTTGTTTAACCTCCGCGTGTCTCTGTCTCAGTGTCGTACCAGGGACCAATCTATGCCCACGGGGATGGCCCCGCCCCCATCCCGCCGCAAGGCATGCTGGTCCAGCCAGAGATGCACATCCCCCACCCCGGTGAGTGCACTTTGTTTTCCTCTCTTGTTTTCTAAAGATGTAAGTTGTCCCTGAAGGGACATTTGTTTTGGACTGTCTGTTCCGCAGCTTCACAAAGACAGCACAAAATACAGAAAAATAAGCACCGGCCACATACTCAACACATACTCTCATGCGACACAAAACATGCTCTCATAAACATTAGACAGGGACAGGTATAAGGAATACAGACTATATAGGTAAATAGTAAGCACATGAACTCCTTTCGGTGGCAGTTTTTAATTGATGACATAGTGCACAACCCTGTGTGCGTAGTGCACAATGTCTTTTTTTTTTTTTTTTTTTTCTCACTGACCTCTTCTCTTCCGCCTCCTTTAGGTCTCCATCCCCACCAATCGGGCGGCCCCATCGCTAACCCCCCGCTCTACGGCGGCCCGCCTGTTTCGCTGTCGCCGGGGCAACCGCAGCAGCTGCTGCCACCGCCGTTCTACCCTCCGCCGGGCGTCATGACCTTCCCTTACCCCACCATGTACCCGACTCCACAGGTTAGACGCTCTGATCCGATCACGTAAACCCCATAATAATCCCCCAGGACGGACGGACGGACACACACACACACACACACACACACACACACACACACACACACACACACACACACACACGGAAAGGATCTGAAGAAACTGAAGCGTGTTTGCTCATTAGAAGTCCATTTAACTATTGAAACTCCTGTGGATAATAAAGTTTTTTTAAATGGTGATTTGAATGTACCTGTGTGTCTCAGGGTCAGGCCCAGGTGACCTACGGAGGCGTGACGTACTACGACACAATGCAGCAGCAGGCTCAGCCCAAGCCTTCGCCCCCCCGCCGCACCTCCCAGCCCGTCACCATCAAGCCCCCCCCTCCGGAGTTGCACTTCGCCACAGAGTGACCCCCGCCCCCTCACCCCTCCCCCCCGCCGCCCCTCAGCCTCAGTCTGATCCCAAAACTACAGGTGAGCACGCCTCTCTCTCTCTCTGTGTGTGTCTGTGTGTGTGTGTGTGTGTGTGTGTGTGTGTGTGTGTGTGTGTGTGTGTGTGTGTGTGTGTGTGTGTGTGTGTGTGTGTGTGTGTGTGTGTGTGTTGCACAATATCTGGGTTCCCGCAGGGTCTTTAAAAAGTCTAAATAGTCTTTTTTTAGGCCTTAAAAAGTGTTCACTCAATTTGAATGTGTTTATTAACTTTGAGTACTTTTGTGTCTGTGCATTTAGTTGTACCTTTATCGTGATATAGGTCTTGCATTTCATTCATAAAGGTCTCAACTTGTTGAAACCTACAAAACCGTTTAGCGTTAGTAGCACAATACTGGAAGCAGCAGAACAGCAAACAAGCGATAATTACAGAAACCAATAACCTATACATAGAACTATTTAACATTAATAGTGTCTTCTACTCTTCTACATCTCAGAGTAACTTTTGTACTTTTATCCGACATCTTTAGTTAATTTTCAGATGAAAGTTTTTCCTCCGGGGGTCCCGGCAGCTTTACGCTTTGTTAAACTGCCAAACATAAAAAAAAAAATGTCCGACTTATAGCTGGAAAAAAGAGATCGTACATGGAAAGAGTTAAAACGCAGCAGAAAAAAGACAAAATGAAGTCTGCAAAATCCGAAGCCAGCCCCTCACAGATGGGTCAATCAGATCCACCAGAACCAAAAAGAAGGGGAACTGAAACTAATTACCAGACTCTCAAAAGCTGGATTTTGGCACATTAGCAGACTTTGAGACTCATAAATTCTTCCAGAAACGGAGAGAAAGAAAGGGGGAGAGACAGATAGAAAGAGAGGGGGGAGAGACAGAGAAAGGGAAGAGAGAGAGAAAGGGGGGAGAGAGCTTTTTTTTTTTTTTTTTTTTTTTTTCTCAACTTTGAAACAAGTTGCTATAAGAAATGTAATGATTGTTTTGCTAAATTCTAGGATGGCTAAAGGAATTTTTTTTTTGCTGACTTTTGTAGGGCTTTATGTTGACAGAAATGCGAGTAAAGATTTTTATTATTATTCAAAAAAAGACAAAAGCATCGCTATAAACCCGACAAATTTTTAAAACGCGACAGTCTAAAAAACTCTCAAAGTCAGAAAAAGCAACAAAAATGACGGGTAAAAAACTACCAAAAATGTAAACAAAATAAATGCAATAAATGTATGCAATAAAACAGTTAAAGATGTTTTTGACTTTTTCTAAATAAAAGCATGTCGATTTAAAAAGTTGAGTTTTGACGCTTTAGAGAGTTAAAGTGTCTGAGGATTTTTATATTTGTGTTTGAAGGAGCGGGATGGAAGGGTCAGTGAGGAGCTGCGGCCGGTTGTCCACGGCAACCATCCAGAGAGGGAGGGACGGGTGGACTGCAGGTGACCCTCAGCATCTCTGGTGGACTTTTTCTTCTCTCCCCCCCTGCCCCCGCCCTCTTTTTTTTTTGTTTCTCCTCTTTGTCTCCTCGCCTGTAGCAGCGGGGCGGCATACGTGTCAAACGTCGGACTGTTCTGTTACTCTGCGGCCGCAGGTTTGATCCCACCAACGTGTCTTTGAGGAAAGCCGAAAAACTGGAAAATGACGAGTTCAGACCTTTTAGAAGCATTTAAACGTCACGTCGGGACGGACGCTGTCAAACTCCAAACGTTTGGGATCAGAGTTGAAAGCAGTAACGGTATTTTTTTATTTTATTATTTTTTAATTTTTAAGTTTTTGTCCTTTGTTCACGGCGAACGGGAGTGGGACTGAGCCCCAGAGAACAGCCGTTAACAGTTTTATTTGTTCAGTTGACTTCACTCTGTACTTTAGCCTTTTTGTCTTTTTATTCTGATAGGAAACAGGACGTTCCTTTGTGTCATTATCCATGTAGTTGATGCAGAAAGTTGATCCAGATTTGACAACATTTGATGGATGTTTGAGAGAATTGTGTGTGTGTGTGTGTGTTTTGAATGAGTCGCTGTGTTACGTCACTGAGCCGGTGCTTCCTGAACACCTCCAGATGTTACAGCTGGGGGGACTCTGTTAATTTTGGATGTTTTTCCCTCCAGGCAGGCAGAGAGCGAGAGAGAGACAGACAGACGTTCTTACGTTGCTATAACTGACTTATAAATGGAAACCTAGATTTAAAGAATCTGTACTGTTCGTCTGATTTATGCTCGGTTAATCTGCGCTCTCGACATGCTGCTACTTTGATTAAATGTCAGAAAACTAACAAAAATGTTCCCGCCAGTTCATTTTCAGTTGATCTCGAGACTTTATTTTCTTTTCTTTTTAAAAACGCAGTTTTCAATTTTGACCCGGAATGACAATTGGTGTATTTTAAAACTCAGTGAATCTGCTCGTCTTTGTTGGTTGTCTGACAGCGGCTCTTTTTCCATTTAGCTGAAAGGTGAAACTATAAGTTGCCCAAAAGTCCGTTCTGACAGAAGCTGCATGTTTGGAGGCGTTGTCTGTTGCTGTACATAGAAAATCTAAATGTTTATATAGAAGCTTGAAGAGATGAAATAGAGCGGTAAACATATTCTAATAAAAACTACTAGTGCTGCAGATAGAGAGCGCATCGGCAGGGACCTCGAATGTTAAACGGTGGATTTAATTTAGAGAGATGACGGAAAAGGAGCCGCGGGGCTTTAGCTCTGATTTCGTTTCCTTTTTTTCTTCTGTTTTCTTTTCTATTAACTGTTTTAATTTTAATAGTTTTTTTTTTTCTATTGTTTAGTAAATGCCAGAAGTGAAGTGAGGATGATTTATTTTGTTTTAACGAGGCTAAACACTGAGAGAAAACCACTTCCTTGTTCGTCTGTCCTGCAACAAAACTTTTTTTTTTTTTTCAGAGACGGGGAGGGAAAAAAGTTATTGAAAGTGTTTTTCTCTTCATTTGTTTTTCCATTAAAGTTAAAAGAATGAAGTGTTTTGTGGTTTGATGTCAAATTAAAAGCCGATCAAGTTGTTTGTTCCTGACTGAACGACGTGATCTCTGTCATTTCACATCCTTCTGATGACTTACGAAGAGAATCCGATAACTAATGGTGAAATACGGATCCTTTGTACCAGAAAGGAAGACAAAAACCGTATTGGATCGTCTGCCTTGTTGGGATTTTATTTTTCCACACTACAAACACACACACTCAATCCACACACACTTACAAAAATCAGGCTGGACACAAAAATCACTTCCGTGTAGTCAAATGGTTAATTTCTGGCATTTTCAACTGTAACTGTAGTCACGGCTCTTCGGAAGAACATTTCCAGTATAATTTCCTATTCTGCTGCCGGATGCCCCTCTTCTTCCTCTCTCCATGTGTTGTCGTTCTCAAACTCCGTTCTCTTCAGGAAACGACAACAACCTCCGAGCTAGCGAGCTACACGCTGAAAATGTCCAGCTGTGAAGAAGATGTGGACGGTGCAGCAAGACAGGCCTGCTTGGTTCTTACAGGGAATGGTTGTAGAGATTTACAGAGAAAATGTTAATGTGGATTTAAAGCATAACTCTCGCCAAAATGCATCTTAGGGTATTTTTGTGAATGTACGCGAGTCAAACTGTAGTTTAAAAGCATAATTAGGACCGAATCGCCACTTTTAATTTTCACTGTATTCTCGTTTTTGGGTCAAATGGCCTTTTGAATGTTAGAGCTAGGGGCACTCTCATGCTGGTCTCAAAATAGATATTTTCAAAATACTAAGAAGGCTCGACACAACATGAAACTTTGCTTCAAGTATCACCAGGAGCTCTACACCTGAACGCAAGCATTGACATTGGTTGTGTACACAGATTTACTAAAAAGAGTTTTTGAGCAACTCACCACGGCTCTTGTTGTTTCCGGCCACTACCACCTCGGCAGTCAAAACGAGTCGATATCCAAATGCGAATGAACAGACTCCATATCAGGCTCCTTTTTCAACTACAAGGTCAATATAAGTTTCTCGATAACGACAAAACGACTTATCCGTGCATTTATATGGAACTAAGCTTTAGGAGCTTTCCGTCGTTACTCTCCTCCCTGTTACGTTGCATTCGGAAATCGTTTGTTTTTGACTGATAAAATGGATGCGGCCGGAAACGACAGCTGCGGTGAGTTATTCAAAACCTTTCTTTTTAGTAAACTCCTTGTACACAACCAATGTTGTCAATGCTTGCGTTAAGGTGGTGATACTTCGAGGATGGTTTCGTGTTGTGTCGAGCCTTCTTAGTATTTCAAAAATAGCTATTTTGAGACTAGCATGAGGGTGCCCCTATTACTCTTATTCAAAAGGCCATTTGACCCAAAATCGAGAATACCTTGAATCTTAAAAGTGGCGATTCGGTCCTAATTATGTTTTATAAACTAAAGTTTGACTCCCCTACATTCACAAAAATACCCTAGGATGCATTTTGGCGAGAGTTACGCTTTGATGACTAACTGGGACATTTTGGGAGCGATTATTGGGATTGTTGTGGACGAAGTACACACGGACATACACCATGTTTAAACATGTATCAGCTAATTTAAATATCTCACGTCACTGTATTGTGTCAACCGTTGGCTTCATTTAATATTGTAAGATAAGGTCCTTCGAGCGGTTTCCAGGGATCTTATCGGAGCATCCCTACATTTACCTAAATGACTTTTTGCCCCTCCGTATAGTTTAGAGTCCCCCGAGCTTCCGTTTCCGTTTTTATTTTTGAACAATATTACCCCCCCCCCCCCCCGTGATGTTATGAATACATTAGGTGAAGAACTGCATTACCCAGCATGCCACAGTAGTTGGGGGCATGTGCGGAAGCCGCAGGCAGCGGTGTCAGGATGTATCCATGCGGGTAGCACGGAACTGTTATGTGCAAGTTGTCGAGTAAATATAAAACTCAGCATTCACGCCTCGTCTGCTCATTATCAAATCAAGCAAGACAACACATGGTGTCAGAAGTGGCCGTGAGCAGATACGGACGGAAGGTTGTCACGGGAGAGCCACGAAAAAGAAGGGAAAATTCTCCGGCTGCGTGAGTGTAACGGCTAACGGCGCAACATGCTAAAAGAGTTTGCTGCGGCGTGTGATGGCTGCAAGTGGCTGTGGAAGTGAAGCGGGGGACGAGGGACAAATCGAACTAGTGGAAGAGGATTTTGTGCCCGAAACGGAAGACAACCAGCAACAGGAGAGGGCTGGGGAAGTCCTGGTACCCCAACGTGCAGTAATGGAAAGGCTAAGTCCACCCACTTCCATGCAACTGACTGGTAATCTTGCTGATAATTGGAAGCGCTTTAAGCAAAGATTTATTATATATTTTGCAGCAAGCGGAGCAGGGGGTGATGATGACAAACTGAGAGCTCACATCCTTTTGCATGTTATGGGAGAGGATGCTTTGGACCTATACAATAGCTTTCAGCTGGATGAAGCTAATCTGACTTTAGCAGAGCTAATGACAAAGTTTGAAGAGTACTTTATGCCTAGTCAGAACGTAACCTTTGAGAGGTACAAGTTTTTCACCCATGACCAAAAGCAAGGAATACCTTTCGATCAGTACTTAGCAGAGCTTCACACATTGAGCAAAACGTGAATTTGGCACCCTGAGAGATTCACTAGTGAGAGACAGGATCGTTTGTGGCACACTGGACAATGCACTCAGAGAAAGACTGCTCAGAGACTGGACTTACACTAGACAAATGTGTCACTATGTGCAGAGCAGCAGAAACCACTCGAGCGCAAGCAAAAGAGCTTCGGAGAGGTGAAACAACCGTGCATGCAATACATAAAGAACAGAGGAAAAAAAACATTTACAAAACAAAGACCAGAAAGAAAAATCTGCAGAGTTCAAATGTGGTAAATGTGGAGGCAGCCACAAGCCAAAATCATGTCCTGCATTTGGAAAATCCAGTAACAACTGTGGAAGGAGCAATCACTATGCAAGATGTTGCAAATCAGCTTCTAAACAGAAAGTCCACGCAGTTGATGAGGAAGAAGAGGATGATGAGGAGTTCATTGTGGATGTGGTGCTGGCTCATACAACTGAAAAAGAGGAATGGATTGTGCCAATTGAAGTGAATGAGACAGCAATACCATTCAAGTTAGACACAGGTGCCCACGTAAACCTGTTATCTTTTGAAGACTACAAAACCTTGACGGTGAAAAGCAAAATTCATCCTGTAAAAACAAAAGTGACAGGATACACTGGAGAACGTGTTCCTGTTAAAGGCGGATGCATTGCAACCTTCAAACACAGAAGCCAGCAGATAAGAGCATTGCTACTGATCGTGGATGTGAGTGCACAACCAATCCTGGGACTCAAGGCATGTAAAAAGCTCAACCTGGTCAAAAGAGTGTTTGTAGTGACGTCAACAGATACTACAAATGATCAGGACTCACTCATGGAGGAGTATACAAGTATGGAGTATACTTACTACAAGCTGGGAACCGACCTATTTGACTGTGACGGAAAGAGCTACATAGTGGTCACCGACTACTTTTCAAACTATCCAGAAGTTGGAGCGCTGCAATCAACATCAAGCAAGGCAGTAATCAGCTATCTCACAATGGGCCCCAGTTTTCCAGTTGCGAGTTTGCTGCCTTTGCCAAAGAATGGGGGTTTCAACACTCTACGTCGAGCCCAACCTATCCGAAGTCCAACGGCTTGGCGGAAAGCTCTGTGAAAACAGTAAAAACCATGATGAAAAAAGCGCAGGATAGAGATGACTTTCAGAAAAGCTTACTGATCTATAGGAGTGCACCTCTACAGAACGGACTATCACCAGCTCAAATGCTGATGGGTAGACGCATTCGCTCTAACCTACCGGTAAATGAGGACTTGCTTACGCCCGAAGGCACGCACAAGGTCCGTAGAGTAAAGGAGGAACAAAAAGCGAAACAAAAACTGCTGTATGATCGAACGGCAAAACGCCTGTCAATGCTGAAGCCGGGTGACATGGTGCGTCTCAGGGACATCTCGACAGGCACATGGAGACAAAAGGGACTGGTGGAGGAGGAGGTTGCTCCACGCTCCTACAGGATCCAGACGGAGAATGGCTTGTCTCTGAGGAGGAACCGCACAGATCTTCAACTACAAACGACTGAGAAGGTCACTGCAGCTCAGGAGACAGTTCGGCAGGACACGGCTGAATCTACAGGGCTGACTGACAGTGGTCCGACAGCTGTGTCTGCATCACCAACTGCTATGACACCTTCAGAACTGTCGAAATCGCCAGCTATGCAAGGACAGGCTAGACCTAAGAGACATGTTCAGCCACCTCAGAGGTTGATTGAGAGTTGCTAAAGTCTCGTTAGTTTGTTTTTGCCAACCAATGGGGCAACATGGGCTTTGATGTTCATATTTGTGTTTATATATGTAGGTCTATATGTATAAAAGACAAAAAAAGAAGATGCACTTTCTTGCTAGGGAAGAAAAAAAGAATTTTTGAATTGATGGGTTGTTTACAAGTGAAGTTAATGATTAAATAGTTTATGTTAGAGCACTTTAAGATGGCTATGGGGTAAATATTACTTTGTTATAGGGGGAAAGATGTGATGTTATGAATACATTAGGTGAAGAACTGCATTACCCAGCATGCCACAGTAGTTAGGGGCATGTGCGGAAGCCGCAGGCAGCGGTGTCAGGATGTATCCATGCGGGTAGCACGGAACTTATCTGCAAGTTGTCGAGTAAATATAAAACTCAGCATTCACGCCTCGTCTGGTCATTATCAAATCAAGCAAGACAACACACCCCCCCTCCCTCCCTCCTAGTATTCTGCTTCTATGGAGCGAGAACTTATAAAAATCCCTCGAGGGTAAGAGGTAATTTGTTCCCGAACTTTATTTACATTTTTTTTTCCCCACAACTCTTAGTGTTGTCGTTTCGTGTCAGATGAAATTGTGACAACGGCTGTTGTTAAAGTGGGGGAGGGGGGGGAAGCGGTTTGTGACGGCAGCTTCCGCCCACTTCCAATTTGGTTCCTCATTTTGGTTCCAAATGGAACGGACCTAAGAATATGACCCTTTCTCTGTAGTCTACCGTTAGCTAGCTACCGTAAATGTAGGCTACTTTTAAAATGGCATATTTTCCCTCTGGGCTCACCAAAACGGACGTAAAAGCATATTGACCGTTCACTGCACGTGGTCGCTAGGAAACGCATTACATCTTCAATGTCATTTTTCAGTTTTTCAAGAATCTGTTTAGGAATCGGAATCGTTTTTAAAAGTACCGGTTCAGCATCGGAAGCGTACAAATCCAAACGGTACCCGACGAAGAAGTCCTCAGTGGGTTCTAAATAGGGTTGGATATATATATATTTTTTTTTTTTCGATTATCGGTGCTAAAATGACACGTTTAAAACTGTGGCGGTGCCTGAACCAATACTTATAAAATAGGGGAATAGGGTATTTTACAATAACTTTGAATGCACCACAAGGCTTACCAGTTTCAAGTGAACGCACCACGTCTGCGTTGTTTTTCCGACAACAGCAGCTGCACACAGTGAAATATAGTCACCCTTTACACCGTTTAGCTGTCAGCTGCTAGCTAACGCTAGGCTAACGTTAGCTACTGCAGAGTGTAGCGTTAACTAGCGCCACGTGCAGCGATGCTCCTGTTGCTTCTTAACGTCTGTTTGATGAGGAAAATGTCCAATTGCGATTGTTTTTGACTGATGTTGGAGGGAACGATCACATTTCCCCCCAATTTTAAAATTGCGATTAATTGTGTAGACCTGGTTCACTGTGACGCCTTCGTTTGTTTTTATGTCAGTTACCACAATGAGGATGATGATGATGATGATGCATATATGGTTTTCTTTCTGTTTGTGGAGAACATTGTCCACATAAGATCAATAAAAACATAATTATATCAAAATTATTCACGTGTTTTTTTTTTTTTTTTCTCATCTCTAAAAAGGTTAGTTCCCTCTTTCTTTCCTATGTCCTTTGTTTCCTCCTCAGCTACTTTACACCCTTTCTTTGTTTCTCTCTTTTCTTTTTTCTTTCCTCTCTTACTTTACTCTTTGTTTTTGGGTCCTTCTTAGGTACTGTACTTTTGTATCTTTCTTCCAAATTTCTTTCCTTTCTGTCCTTCCTCACCTCTTTTTGTGTCCTCCTTAGCTACTTTACCTTTATTCTTCTCTTACTTTGCTCCTTTCTATCTTTTCTTATTTCATTCCCCCTTCTTTCCTCCTCTTTCCCCCTTTTTTCTTTACTCTATGCTTTCTTTACTCCTTTCTTTCCTTCTCTCCTTCTCTTTCCCCATTTTTTTCCTTGCTCCTTTCTGCTTTCCTTCCTCCTTATTAAAATCTCCTTATTCATTCTAACCTCTGTCAGCTGCTCTGACCGTTGACATGAATATTCAGAGGGGGGGCGGGAGCTCTTATGTAATCGGATTGACATGCTCTGACAGCCAATTGGAGTGCAGACAGCGTCTCATTAATATTCAACAGCAGCTGAGCACGGATAGGGACTCGGCTGTTGGACGACGAGTCATTAAGAGATTCAAACCCACACAACTTTATCCCAGCGTCCTGTTGTTCAGGAGTCAGTGGTAACCATGGCGATGAGCCAGCGATTGACAGCTGAGCTCGTAAGACGGTGATGATGTAACTGTTTTGTAACGGTTTCAGAACATGAAGAGCCTCCTGCCTTCTAATTGGCTCGTTATCGATGATGTAACAGCTGCTCAACCACTCATACCTCAGTGTTTCTCTCAAACACAAACACACACACAAGCAGACACACAGACACAGAAACACACAAATGCAGACACACACACACAGATGCGCACACACATGCAGACACACACAGATGCACAGACACACACAGAGACACAGATGCAGTCACACAAAGACCCATGCAAACACACAGACAGCCACACACAGACGCACAAACACGCACAGACACACACACGCTTGAGTGGCACACATACACATGCACGTGCTTAAGTGGCACACACACAGAGACACACACACTCAGACAAACACTCAGTCACACACACACACGCTTGAGTGATGCACATACACAGACCCACAGCTTTCTCTTTCTTGAAGCTGATCTGGTTGATTTTGGTAAATGAATGATTATATAATAATAACAATTATTATATGTCAGGAGTGGAAACATGGATCCCTCAAGTGTTCCAGAGCAGCCAAGTAAACTAACCCCAACGCTGCATCGTCACGGTAACACACGTTGCCAGGCGAGGTGTTGCCCCGTTCGCGCTGCTGAACCCATTCGGAGCGCCCGCAGGCTGCAGCTCGCCGCCAGTGGCGCCCGTTAGGACTTGTTAGGGCGCCCACCGAAGACAACAACATCCTCATTCCTGGACGAGGTCCCACACACACATTTAGCCCTGGCTTCATTCCTTCTTCTGTTTGATGTTTTTGTTTTGTGTCTTTCCCCCTTTTTTTGTGTCTTTCCTTCTCTTTTCTCTGATTTGGTTTCCTACGGCTGCGCTTTGAGCATGCCCCTGATCCTTTAGAACACTGTGGAGGATTTTGAGCCATATTGTTTGTTTCGGAATTTTGTTAAATTAAAAAAAAAATTCAATTTCTTTTTGTGGTTTTAGGTTTTAGGGGGGAAGATTACGTGGGCAATGGACTCAGAAGGTGCTTAGCTTAGCATAAAGGCTGGAAACAGAGGGGAAGGCCAGGCTCTGTCCACTCATCACACACTTAACTCTTTACATTTGACATGTTTTTGACCCCCCCCCTTTTTTCTGTAACGTTCCGCCTTAACCGTAACACACCATCTACACACAGTTTAGTGTGTGTCTCTGAATCTCTGTGTGTCCCACTTAAGCGTGTGTGTGTGTGTGTGTGTGTGTGTGTGCGTCACTTAAGCCAGCAGAGAGAGACACTGAGCGTGTGCAGAAGTGAGCTCCCATTCTGTCATCCTGCTGACACACACACACACACACACACACACACACACACACACACACACACACACACACAGTCAGACAGTATTATGTAACACACACACACACACACACTGTCTTTGTCTTGTTGTCTTGTAGGACAGTGACAGTCTGAAGCTGACCTCCCTTGTTGGGTCTTTCGGTTGTTCCACAAATGGTTTTCTCGGTCGCTCCACATCACCCGGCGGAGTCCGGGCGCTTCCACAGCTCTCCTTTCCTCTCCTCTCCTCTCCTCTCCTCTCCTCTCCTCTCCTCTCCTCTCCTCTCCTCTCCTCTCCTCTCCTCTCCTCTCCTCTCCTTTCCTCTCCTTTCCTTTCCTTTCCTTTCATCTCCTCTCTTCTCCTTTCCTCTCCTCTCCTCTCTTTTCCTCTCCTCTCCTCTCCTCTCCTTTCCTTTCATCTCCTCTCTTCTCCTTTCCTTTCATCTCCTCTCCTCTCCTTTCCGTTTCCGGTGAGTGTGAGCGTGAGTGGTGGTGGCGGAGGTGCGAGTGGCGCGGAGTTTCAAACTGTTTCTGTCCCTGTTTTTCGGATTGTGTTTTTTTTCTGGAGGAATGGCGTCCTTTGAGACGCCACCTCCGAGTCTCCGGCAGGGCGTGAGGATAGCCCCCCCGGAGAGTAATGTTACCGTGGAGGAGGATAGCCCCTCCGGAGAGTAATGTTACCGTGGAGGAGGATAGCCCCCCCGGAGAGTAATGTTACCGTGGAGGAGGATAGCCCCCCCGGAGAGTAATGTTACCGTGGAGGAGGATAAACCCCGGAGAGTAATGTTACCGTGGAGGAGGATAGCCCCGGAGAGTAATGTTACCGTGGAGGAGGATAGCCCTCCGGAGAGTAATGTTACCCCGGAGAGTAATGTTACCGTGGAGGAGGATAGCCCCCGGAGAGTAATGTTACCGTGGAGGAGGATAAACCCCCGGAGAGTAATGTTACCGTGGAGGAGGATAGCCCCCCCCGGAGAGTAATGTTAGGAGGGATAGCCCCCCGGAGAGTAATGTTACCGTGGAGGAGGATAGCCCCCGGAGAGTAATGTTACCGTGGAGGAGGATAGCCCCCGGAAAGTAATGTGGAGGAGGATAGCCCCCGTGGAGGAGGATAGCCCCCGGAGAGTAATGTTACCGTGGAGGAGGATAGCCCCCCGGAGAGTAATGTTACCGTGGAGGAGGATAGCCCCCCCGGAGAGTAATGTTACCGTGGAGGAGGATAGCCCCCCCGGAGAGTAATGTTACCGTGGAGGAGGATAGCCTCCCCGGAGAGTAATGTTACCGTGGAGGAGGATAGCCCCCCCGGAGAGTAATGTTACCGTGGAGGAGGTGCTGTTGGCGGTTGGTGAACAGGTAGGCTATGACAACTTGTCTTTTGCATCCAGAATGAACAAAGCAGTGGTTGTGGGTTAGGGTTGTTGTGTTGTGTTGTGTTGTGTTGTGTTGTGTTGTGTTTATGAAGGATGAGCAGCTTGTGCATCAGCTGATTGAGAGCGGTGTGTTTATCAGAGAAAGCTTTGTGCAGGTTTCCCCTTTATCGGTTCCCTCCACGCAGATCACCGTATCTGGTGTTCCTCCGTTCATACCCGACGAGTTGTTGGGGTATGAACTTCAGAGGTTTGGAAAGTTTGCGAGTGGATTTAAAACGGTGACTTTAGGATGCAAGGATCCCAAACTGCGACATGTGCAGTCTTTGAGGCGGCAGGTGTTCATGTTCCTGGACTCGCCCACACAGACGCTGGAGGAGTCCTTCAGAGTGAAGCATGGTCACGGCTCTTACATGGTGTATGCAGGCTCTGGACAGGTGAAATGTTTTGAGTGTGGGGATGTGGGTCCGATGTAGCTGGAGCAGCTGATGCTGGGGGCGTGGCGACAGATCGCGGCGTTGCAGATGCAGCTGGCGGTGAAGCGGTTGAGAAAGTTAAGGAAGGTAATGTGGAGAAGCAGAGCCAGTCTGAGCAGCAGCAGGTCCCCCCCCAGT
The DNA here is from genome assembly GCF_004354835.1 of Perca flavescens. Classification (NCBI taxonomy): domain Eukaryota; kingdom Metazoa; phylum Chordata; class Actinopteri; order Perciformes; family Percidae; genus Perca; species Perca flavescens. Next base: position 31,643,860 of record NC_041345.1, read on the forward strand.
AGAGAGTCATTCGGAGTGTGTAGGCGCTACAGCGCTGTCACAGTCCGGGATTACTGGGGAAGTACCTTCCACAAGTATCACCAGAGATCACACTGGGATCACCTCTGGTGAACAGGGTGGAGGCCTGTTCAGTAGTCAGGCATCATGTGCTAGTGAAGACATGGAGTTTGATTCGGAGTCCGATACTGTGTCTATTGGAGAAATTAATCTGAGCACAGATCTGTATTCATTGGAGGAAATAGATCGTTTTCTGGATGAAACTTTTAAAAGATCTGTGAAAGTGACCGATTACTTCAAAGACAGAAAAGTTTATCAAGTCTGTTGCTGTACTGAAAAGAATTGTTGGTTTTGACCTGTTGGATAAAAAGAAACGCTATCGCCTCAAAAAGCACATTACAACTTTAAGAAAGGAAACAGGACGTAGAACCTCAAAAAGAATAAGAACTTCCAATGATCATGACACTTAAACTTTTTTCCTCTTTATATTGTTCTCTGCTTGTCTCAACTTGTCTGTTTCTTTTTTCTGACTTTTCTATGAGTAGCCTAAAAATAGGATCTCTTAATATCAATGGTGGGAGAGACAGGCAAAAGAGGGCTTTAATTTCTAAGGTTTCTAGTCAGAAAAGGATTGATGTGCTGTTTTTGCAGGAAACACATTCTGATCCAGCAGTAGAGACAGATTGGGGTTTATGGTGGGAGGGTCCCTATGCTCTTAGCCATGATACTAATGTTAGCACAGGGGTTGCTGTCCTGTTTAAGGCAGCAGCAAATGCAACCATCATATCCTCCACCGAAGTGGTAAAGGGACGCCTGCTGGTTGTCAGGGCAGAGATAGAGGGTTCCGTGTTTTGGTTTGTTAATGTATACGCCCCTAATCAGGGAGCAGAAAGAGGGATATTTTTCACTCAGTTAAAAATTGAATTAAATAAGTACCATCAGGATCAGCTTATTGTTGGTGGCGATTTTAACTGTACTCCTGATTTCACTGTGGACAGGATAGGCGAGGAACCTCACCCACATTCAGCTCAGAGTTTGAATAGCACCATTAACCAGCTGGATTTGGTAGATACATGGAGGGTGAAACATCCAAAATCCCAACACTACACTTGGGTGAGGGTGATTAATAATAGGGTGAGTGCAGCCAGACTTGACAGGATTTATATTTCACTAAACCTTAGCTCTAGACTGGTCCACAGTACAATAACCCCTGTTGGCTTCACGGATCATCACTTTGTTTTTATAGATTTGATTGTCTCGCCAGGTGAGAGGGTAAAGTCCTACTGGCATTTTAATAACAAACTTTTACAAGACACCAAGTTCTGTGAAACTTTTGAGCATTTTTGGAAGTGCTGGAAAAATAAAAAAGCAGATTTTAAGTCTTTGACGCAGTGGTGGGACGTTGGCAAGGCCCAAGTTCGGGTTTTTTGTCAACAATACACCTCCCATTCCACTGCTAAGATTAATGCAGAGGTCATGAAACTTGAAGCCAGCATCAGCAGTCCATCCATCCATCCATCCATCCATCTTCGTCCGCTTATCCGTGTCGGGTGGGGGAGCAGTTCAACAGGGGACCCCAAACTTCCCTTTCCCGAGCAACATTAACCAGCTCCGACTGGGGATCGAGGCGTTCCCAGGCCAGGTTGGAGATATAATCCCTCCACCTAGTCCTGGGTCTTCCCGAGGCCTCCTCCCAGCTGGGCGTGCCTGGAACACCCTCCCTAGGGGGCGCCCAGGGGCATCCTTACCAGATGCCCGAACCACCTCAACTGGCTCCCTTTCGACGCAAGGAGCAGCGGCTCTCGAGCTCCTCACGGATGACTGAGCTTCTCACCCTATCTCTAAGGGAGACGCCAGCCACCCTCCTGAGGAAACCCATTTCGCTGCTTGTACCCTGGATCTCGTTCTTTCGGTCATGACCCAGCCTTCATGACCATAGGTGAGGGTAGGAACGAAAACTGACCGGTAGATCGAGAGCTTTGCCTTCTGGAAACAACGGTGCGATAGATTGAATGCAATACCGCACCCGCTGCGCCGATTCTCCGACCAATCTCCCGCTCCATTGTCCCCTCACTCGCGAACACAACCCCAAGGTACTTGAACTCCTTCACTTGGGGTAAGGACTCATTCCCTACCTGGAGAAGGCATTCCATCGGTTTCCTGCTGAGAACCATGGCCTCAGATTTAGAGGTGCTGATCCTCATCCCAACCGCTTCACACTCGGTTGCGAACCGATCCAGTGAGTGCTGAAGGTCGCAGGCCGATGATGCCATCAGGACCACATCATCTGCAAAGAGCAGCGATGAGATCCCCAGCCCACCAAACTGCAACCCCTCCCCACCCCGAGCCTCGATATCCTGTCCATAAATACTACAAACAGGATTGGTGACAAAGCGCAGCCCTGGCGGAGGCCAACCCTCACCTGAAACGAGTCCGACTTACTACCGAGAACCCGGACACAGCTCTCGCTTTGGTTGTACGAGATTGGATGGCCCTGAAAAGAGACCCCCTCACCCCATACTCCCGCAGCACCTCCCACAGTATCTCCCGGGGACCCGGTCATACGCCTTCTCCAAATCCACAAAACACATGTAGACCGGTTGGGCATACTCCCAGGCTCCCTCCAGGATCCTTTGAGAGTGAAGAGCTGGTCCGTTGTTCCACGACCAGGACGGAATCCGCATTGTTCCTCCTCAACCCGAGGTTCGACTATCGGCCGAACCCTCCTTTCCAGCACCTTGGAGTAGACTTTACCAGGGAGGCTGAGAAGTGTGATACCCCTATAATTGGCACACACCCTCTGGTCCCCCTTTTTAAAAAGGGGAACCACCACCCCAGTCTGCCACTCCTTTGGCACCGTCCCAGACTTCCACGCAATGTTGAAAAGGCGTGTCAACCAGGACAGCCCCTCCACACCCAGAGCCTTGAGCATTTCTGGACGGATCTCATCAATCCCGGGGCTTTGCCACTGTGTAGTTGTTTGACTACATCAGTGACTTCCGCCTGGGAAATCGGCGACAATCCCCCATTATCCTCCAGCTCTGCCTCTAACATAGAGGGCGTATTAGTCGGATTCAGGAGTTCCTCAAAGTGCTCCTTCCACCGCCCCTATTACCTCCTCAGTTGAGGTCAACAGTGTCCCATCCTTACTGTACACAGCTTGGATGGTTCCCTTCCCCCTCCTGAGGTGGCGAACAGTTTTCCAGAAGCACTTTGGTGCCGACCGAAAAAGTCCTTCTCCATGTCTTCTCCAAACTTCTCCCACACCCGCTGCTTTGCCTCTTTCACGGCAGAGGCTGCAGCCCTTGGGCCCCTTCGGTGCCTGCAACTGCCTCCGGAGTCCTCCGGGATAACATATCCCGGAAAGACTCCTTCTTCAGTCGGACGGCTTCCCTGACCACCGGTGTCCACCACGGTGTTCGTGGGTTACCGCCCCTTGAGGCACCTAAGACCCTAAGACCACAAGCTTCAGCAATGGAAACTTTGAACATTGTCCACGGGTTCAATGCCCCCAGCCTCCACAGGGATGCACGAAAAGCTCCGCCGAGAGGTGTGAGTTGAAAGTCTGTTGGACAGGGGCCTCCTCCAGACGTTCCCAATTTACCCGCACTACACGTTTGGGCTTACCAGGTCTGTCCAGAGTCTTCCCCACCCTCTGACCCAACTCATCACCAGATGGTGATCGGTTGACAGCTCTGCCCCTCTCTTCACCGAGAGTGTCCAAAACATACGGCCTCAGATCAGATGAAACGATTATGAAATCGATCATTGACCTTCGGCCTAGGGTGCTCTGGTACCAGGTACACTTATGAGCATCCCTATGTTCGAACATGGTGTTATAGACAATCCATGACTAGCACAGAAGTCCAACAACAAACACCCACTCTGGTTTAGATCAGGGAGGCCGTTCCTCCCAATCACGCCTCTCCAGGTGTCTCCATCATTGCCCACGTGTGCGTTGAAGTCCCCCCAGCAGAACAATGGAGTCCCCCACTGGAGCCCCATGCAGGACTCCAGTCAAGGTCTCCAAGAAGGCCGAATACTCCGAACTCCTGTTTGGTGCATATGCACAAACAACAGTCAGAGTTTCCCCCCACAACCCGCAGGCGTGGGGAGGCGACCCTCTCGTCCACGGGGTAAACTCCAACACAGCGGCGCTCAGCCGGGGCTTGTGAGTATCCCCCACCCGCCCGGGCCTCACACCCTGGGCAACTCCGGAGAAGAAAAGAGTCCACCCCTATCCAGGAGTATGGTTCCAGAACCAAGACTGTGCGTGAGGTAAGCCCCACCAGATCTAACGGGTAGCGCTCCACCTCCCGCACCAGTTCCGCTCCTTCCCCACAGAGAGGTGACGTCCACGTCCCCAGAGCCAGCGTCTGCCGCCCGGGTCTGGTCCGTCGAGGCCCCTGACCTTCACTGCCACCCATGTGGCATCGCACCCGACCCCAACGGTTCCTCCCACAGGTGGTGGGCCCATGGGATGGAGAGGAGTTGCCACGTAGCTTGTTCGGGCTGTGCCCGGCGGGCTCCGTGGCAAACCCGGCCACCAGGCGCTCGCCGACGAGCCCGCCCGTCTGGGCCTGGCTCCAGGCGGGGCCCCGGCTTCCTCGGGCAGGGTCACTCCATCTCTGCTTAGCATCAGCAGTATAGGTTTTAAATAGGGACTCTGACCCTTCTTTAGGGCAGGTGTTAAAAAGAAAAACTGGAATTGAGCTCTTTTCTGAATGAGAGAGTGAAGGAGCCCTTATCAGGTGTCGTTTCCTCCAGTTAAAGGACATGGATGCCCCAAGCTCCTTCTTTTAATCTGGAGAGATCTGTGGCTCAGAGGAAGCAAATGACATGCCTTCAGCTTCCAGGAGGTAGAGTAACCACCAGTCCGGGGAAGATGAGGAGCCATGCAATGGTGTTCTATGCTGACCTCTTTGGGGCCCAACAGTACAGCATGCAGAGTCGTGAGGAGCTGCTGGAGGGTCTTCCTCAGCTCAGTCTGGACAAGAAAGCTGCTTTGGACTGCGAGCTAACTCTGGAGGAGTTGAAAGCTGCAGTCAACCAGATGGCTACAGGAAAGGCACCGGGGATAGATGGTCTCTCCACAGATTTTTATAAACAGTTCTGGAATACAATTGGACCAGACCTTCACAAGGTTTTTATGGAGGGGATTACAACAGGTTTTCTTCCTGTTTCTGGTCAGCGAGCAGTGTTGTCATTGCTGCCCTAAAAAGGTGATCTGGCGTTACTTAAGAACTGGTGCCCAGTTTCCCTCCTGTGTACGGATTATAAGGTACTTTCCAGAGCATTATCAAACCGGTTGAAGGTTGTCCTGGAACTAATTATACACTCGGACCAGTGTGTTCCAGATAGATCAATCATGGACAATATTTTCTGTGTTCGGGACATTCTCGATGTGTGTAAACTGTATGATCTAGATGTTGGTATTGTCTCTTTGGACCAGGAAAAAGCTTTCAATACGGTGGATCACTCTTATTTGTTTTCTGCACTTAAAGCATTTGGTTTTGGTGATGGGTTTCTGTCTTGGGTTGGTTTGTTGTACAATGGTGCACAGTGTTTGGTGAAGACGGGGGCTGGGCTGAGTCGGCCCGTTCCTGTGCAGAGGGGGATAAGACAGGGTTGCCCTATTTCGGGACAGCTATATACCTTAGCAATCAAACCTCTACTGTGCAGGATGAGGGCTCGACTTAGTGGTCTTCTCCTGCCTGGGTCCTTGAGCATTGAGTGTCCCCTTGTTGTTTCAGCCTATGCAGATGATGTCAATATTTTTGTCTGCAGCCAGACAGATGTTCAGTGTTTACAGGATGCTCTATCCCTGTATGAGAGGGCCACATCTGCACGGGTGAACTGGGCTAAGAGTGAGGCCTTGTTAGTAGGGCAATAGAGAGGTAAAGCCGTGCCCAGTCTGCCAGGGGGACTTGAGTGGGGGAAGGAAGGGTTGAAAGTTTTGGGAGTGTTTTTGGGATCTGAGGGTTTTGTTAAAAAGAACTGGGAGGGAGTGAAGGAGAAGGTGTGTGCTCGGTTGTCTAGATGGACATGGTTGCTACCCTAGCTGTTGTATAGGGGAAGAGTTCTGGTTGCCAATAACTTGGTTGCCTCGACCCTTTGGCATAAGCTTATTGCCATCGTGCCACCAAGAGGCCTGATGGAGGACGTTCAGAGAACCATCGTGGATTTCTTCTGGTCGGGGCAACACTGGGTTCGGGCAGCAGTTTTATATTTGCCTGTAGCTGAAGGGGGGCAGGGGCTGGTGGATATTCAATCAAAAATTGCCTCCTTTAGACTCCAGACTGCTCAAAAACTATTGTACAAGTGTGGCCCCAGCTGGCTGGACACAGCCCGACTGCTGCTGAGGAGAGCTGGGCGTCTGGGATACGATAAGCAGCTTTTCCTCTTAAGAACTGAGGAGATGGACCTTAATGGGTTGACATCGTTCTACAACTCTGTGCTGCAGGCGTGGCAGGTACTCCAATATTCTCGGGATGTAAAAGAAACTCCAGGAATGTGGCTTTTTGAAGAACCCTTGTTTTTCAACAACTTCCTGAGGACTCGAACATTGCAGTCAGCCAGCCTGAGGGCCAGTCTCAGAGAGGCTGGGTGTACTAAATTGGGTCACCTGATGAAGATGACGGCAATCTCTGTTGATGTGCTGAGAGTGAGGAGCAACATCACCTCCAGTAGGTTGATCGACAGGGTGGTGAAAGAAGTTTGTGCTGCCCTGGGATCACCTCAGCAAACTCTGGTAGAGAATCGGTCGCTGTGTGAGCAGTGGAGTGACGGATGGGAGTACAGTTTCCCCTCTCTGACCATTACCCCATCTGTGGGGGGATGGCAGGAGGAGGCGGGTCAGCTACTGTCTTTCTCAACCCCTCAATTGGGCAAGTTTCAAGATGCGGGGAAGAAAGACTTATATTATACCTGCATAAAGGTCCTGAACATACAGTTTTTGGCTGAGCTGAAGGAGTCGAGGTGGACTGAGTTTTTTGGTCCGGAGGTTTCCCCGAAAGGCAGTTGGCGTTCCCTGTACAAGCTGCCCGTTGAAAAGCGGGCAGCCGACCTCCAATGGAGGATTGTGCATGGGGCTATAGCTATGAACAGATACAGATGCTCCCCTAGCATTGATCCCGAGCTAGGGGAGGGATGTATTTTTTGTCACGAGGTGGAAACTTTAGCACATTTGTTTGTCCAATGTCCTTGGTTGGCAGATCTGTTGGGTGTTCTTAAAAGGTGGGTGCAGGGTTTTGGAGAGGTTTTTTCTTTGGACTTGTTCATTTTTGGTCCAAAATACACAAAGCACAAAAGGACAGTTCACATTTTATTGAATTTTTTGTTTGCAACGGCAAAACTGGGCATTTGGCTTACGTGCAGAAACCGCACTCAGGGAGCTGGAAGTGTGGAGCCAGTACCGGTTCTGGAAGGTCTGGTCAAGGCCCGGTTGAGGGTGGAACATGCTTACTACAAGATGATGGACAATTTGCTGGTTTTTAGTGGTTTGTGGGCTGTGAGGGGAGTTTTATGCTCTGTTGGGGAGGAGGGAGAGTTGGTGCTTAGTTTTTGATTGGAAAAAAGCACAGTTTGTATTGATAGTATTTGGTTTTTAATGTTTGTTTAGTTTTTGGTTTCTTTTTTCTTTGTTTGTGTCTGTTGATTTTCTGTGACTGTGAATCTTATCTGGAAATGGTCCAATAAAGGGATTTTAAAAACCAAAACCTCTCCTCTCCTCTCCTTTCCTTTCCTTTCCTCTCCTTTCCTCTCCTCTCCTCTCCTCTCCTCTCCTCTCCTCTCCTCTCCTCTCCTCTCCTCTTGTTGTGTTGAGTTCTTCAGACGGCCCTTTCCGACGGGGAACTGAAGCCGTTATATCCGCTCTCTTCAAAGCCACCAGACTCATCAGACATTTTACCTCCCAAAACACGGCGGGTTGCTAGCACCATCGCTTAGTTAGTTAGTTAGTGTAATGTGTGTGTGACTGTGGTGTTTTAAACGGTCAATTTTCCTTTCTTTTGTTTCACTTATATTAAATGATGCCTAATTTTGAGTTAAAAACCCCATTTTTATGAATTACTTTAGCTAACGATTAAGATCAGAGGAACGTACGTAGATGCACAATTACAGCAGGTAAGTGTATGGACCTATCCATGTTATTTTTGGGCAGGTAGTTGAAAGAACCCCATATTTTCAAAGAACACGGGAGCTGCTGTTCTACCACTGCCTCCATCGCTAAGTTACTGTAGTTGGTGTTATGTGCTGCCTAAGGGCCGTTTGATAGTCACCGCGGCCAAGCTGGCGCGCGCCAATGTGACGGGATTCTGAGTGCGCGACCAGATGGTGCGTACCAATCTATTTTTTTCAGCGACAAAGCCCAAACAGGAGGCCTGGACGAGCTCGAGGGCAACGTGATGCCAGGACTCTCAGAGTGACTACAAGTCTCTCTGGTAAACTGACTTGGTTAAGATGAGTTCTTTTATGGTGAATGAAAGGCTTGATCCAGTGTCGCCACCACCACGCGCGAGTAGAAACCGTTACGGTGCTCCCGTGACATCACACTGGCGCTCGACAGGCAGTATGGAAAGCCAAACAGTTCAAATTCACGTGTTTTCTCACACGTAAACAACACATTAACACGTTGACAATGCGTTGTCTACGTGTGAGAAATCACGTGTATTTCAACTGTTTGGCTTTCCATACGGCGGTAGGGTCACACCGCTTAGCCACTGTGCCGTTATTGCGGAACTTAGCGCCGCTAACGTTGACTCAGCTAGTGCTAGCGTTCACATTATTCATAATCTAATTGAGAAGCCGACCGAGGTAACCTGCGTCACCGCTTTTTGCAGAGGCCGAGTGGACGTTTCCGTTTGAAAAAAACCCCGGAAAAGAAGTTAGATGGAGTCGGCCTTTAACTTGAACATAACCAAACGTAACCGTGAGCCAGGCAGCGCGCTCTCGCGAACAAGTCCGTATGACATTGTGAGATAACTTACGCCCGACAAGCGACTGCCGGAGGGTCACGTGAGTGTGAGGACATGTTGTCTCTAGAGAATAAATGTGAGTCCTCTCCTCCCTGATGGAGGCGGTGTCAGTTTACCGGAACATATTGCAGACGGCTCCTCCTGGAGGAGTCGGCCATGCATACAGGAGGAGGAGGAGGAGTCAGTGTGTGTGTGTGTGTGTGTGTGTGTGTGTGTGTGTGTGTGTGTGTGTGTGTGTGTGTGTGTGTGTGTGTCTCCCTTTACCGTTTGCAGTTATGAAACTGTGACCATCAGTGATCGGATTACAACACATAATGACCACGTACACACAGATGAATAAAGGCTCACTGGTCTTTTTCACACGGTTGGTTCCCATGGTTTATATATATGACACATCACGGTGCGTCATATATATAAACTTCCCTTTTTATTGCATCTGCCCATAAAAAAAGACACTTCCTGAATAGAGCGTAGTTTGAACACAGTAGGTAGGGTTAGGGTTAGGAAGAGACCGAATATCGGCCCTGGCCGATTGTCGGGACGTTTATTTTTTTGGCAGTCTGCAGATTATCTGTATCAGCGTTTTATTCGCTATTGCCTGATAACCGATGAAGTTAACGCATTAAAAAATGTTCTACTTTGGCTCGGCTACAGCTCTGTGTCTGTCCCTCTGCTTCAGTTTCACTCCCCACTGAGTCGGACTTAATGCCCCCCCCCACAACACTATCTGACTCTCTGTTACTGGGGATTATGTTGAAAGTTTCTCCTTTATTAAATAATTGCTTAACCCTCGTGTTGTCTTCTTGTCCACGCTGCAACTTTTAGTTTTTCTGGGTCAAACTTTTAAATGAAATTAAAAACTGGTTTTTCAACGCTTTGGTCAACTTTATTGACACTTTTTGTAGTATTTTTCTGTCATATTTTTTCAACGTTTTTTAAAAGTGTTTATTTTTTCTAAGTTTGTCACTTTTTTTTACGTTTTTGTCGATTGTTTTTGTGAGAGAAAAAAATTTGTGACATTTTTGTAACTTTTTTTTCAAAGTTTTTTTTTTTTTTTCACAAGATTTTTTTGAATCACCTTTTTAAAGTAAAACACCCAAATTCAATGAACTGATCATGTATTTTTTTTTTTTTGACAATTTGGTTGAAGGAAACCCAAATTTCTGATATAGAAACTTTTATATATATATATATATATATATATATATATATATATATATATATAGAGAGAGAGAGAGAGAGAGAGAGAGAGAGAGAGAGAGAGAGAGAGAGGCTCAGTCCTGGACTCAGCGGCCGCAGGTTCGGTTCTCTCCCCTTTCAAGTCTAAGCTGTCCTGTCAATAATAAAGGCTTAAAAATGCCTCAAAACAAATAAAGATTTTCATTTTCACTGTAAATGCATATCGGTTCCAAATATCAGTTTCATTATCTACTAATAATCAGCATTGGTATCGGCCTTTAAAAACCAGTATCGGTCGTTCCCTAGTTAGGACAGCTGATTGGTCAGGGGGATAGGGCCTGAACGTGCCTTCTGGCCAATCGTAGCGCGCGCCTATGAAACACATCTGAAATTAAATAAATGTTAAATGTTGTTATATAAATGAGTCAATATAGAACATAATTATTTATTGAACTATATAACAAATATGTATCATTTTTGTATTTGTCTATAGATATTTATTGCCTAATTTATGTCTTTAGATAAATTTACAACAACATATTTATTTATGTATTTATTTAATATTGATCAAAATATTGTTATTCCATAGAATCGGTGTCTATTTACTGATGAATATTTCTGCTGCTTGTCGTCAGGGATATTTTCATTTCCATCAATTTTACAGCACTGGAAGTAAATGTGCATGCGCAAGCCCGTGCTGTCGGGAGCGCGCAACTGCAGCAGATCAGAGTGGGGGGGTAGAGGGAGGGGGGAGTGAGAATGTTACGAGTCACTTCTCATCCCACTAATTTAGCGGAGAGGGAGGCAGAGAGAGAGAGCCTGCTGCAGTAAAAACACCAACACCAACCGCCGCCGCTGCTGCTGAGAAAACCTACAGCACCCAAACGCACCGCGCCGGGCGGGTTTGGTTTTATCCTCCAGGTGTGTGTGAAGGAGGAACAACCGCGAAAACGCAGGGAGGGAGGGGGGAGAAGAAAATCCAGCAACGTCGATGATTTGATCCGCAGTTTATCTCGGAGATATCGCGGAGGAGCCCGCCGCTGCACACGGTCTTTAATTCGGTCCACCTTAACGGGGAAAAAAAGGATAAGAAACCCACCGGAGAAATTTGCGGAGACGACGGACAGCTCGGTTTGGGGGTGTTTATATTCTCGGTTCTTTTTCCGCCTACGGACGGGAGCAGTCTTTCCCCCCGGAGCTTGGCGTTTACGCGGCCGCTGCAGAGAGCGAGGAGAGCGGGGAGGAGGACGCGGTGTAGCCGGGGGGGAGGAGCGGCCGCACGGAGCAGGTTTCTCGGGGAATTTATTTATTTAAAAAAAAAAAAGGGGTTAATTTAAATATCACGGCGCGGTGATATTATCCGGAGGAGTCTACAGCACACCTTCACCGACACCTCCGTCTACACCGATGGGTTAAAGCCCCCCGGTGCTGTTGTTCCGGAGAGCAGCCCCGCGCGCACACCTGCTCCCCTCCAGACCCGCGGGGGCTGGATGATGTAGCCCCCCCCCTCGCCTCTGCATCACCAGCTCCATCCTTTTAAGTCTCCACCTCCAGTGGTGGAATGTAATCGAGTACATTTACTCGAGTACTGCACTCAAGGAGACAAATTTAAGGTACTTTAAGGCCACTTTCTACTCACTACTGCGCTACATTTCAGAGAGAAATATTGTACTTTTTACTCCACTACATTCATCTGTTCCAGCTTTAGTTACTAGTTAGTTTAGTTACTCCGCTACATTCATCTGTTCCAGCTTTAGTTACTAGTTACTTTAGTTACTCCACTACATTCATCTGTTCCAGCTTTAGTTACTAGTTACTTTAGTTACTCCATTACATTCATCTGTTACAGCTTTAATTACTAGTTACTTTAGTTACTCCACTACATTCATCTGTTACAGCTTTAGTTACTTTAGTTATTCCACTACATTCATCTGTTACAGCTTTAGTTACTTTAGTTACTCCACTACATTCATCTGTTACAGCTTTAGTTACTAGTTACTTTACACATTAAGACTATTGCGCGCACACACACACACACACAGTTTGGATCCTTTACACTTGTTTTAATACGGTAACTACATATTCCTGATGATACTTACACCGCAGGACTTGTAACTTGTAACAGAGTGTGTACTTTTGCTGCAGTAATCTGACTACTTGTCCCAGCAGCGTCTCTCCAGCCGCCCAGCGTCCCAACATGCCGGCGGGGATGAAACCGCTGGAGAAGTTCCTGAAGAAGCAGACCACGGCGCTGACCCGGGCCGGGGGGTTTGTCGGTGGGGTGGCGGACAAGGCCAGCGGGGGGACGGGGGCGTCCCGCCGGAGGGCCAGTCTGTCCCGGGTCGTTCCTTTCTTCAGGGAGACGTCACCGGAGAGCGGCCAGGCCCGGGAGGTGTTCAGGTCAGAGAATTCTACAATTCTCCACTATACAAATAGTTCTTCTTTACGAAGAAGAAAAAAAAAGGTCGAAAAGAACGTTTGAAAAAATGTCAAAAGCGTCAAAAAAATTGCCAAAAAACCCACTGAAAAAAAAGTTCAACAAATGTCAAAAGTGTCGCGAAAAAAGCGTCAAAAACGTAGAAAGTGTCCAAAGTGTAAAAAACATCGGAAAAAAGGTCAAACTTCAAAAAAAAAAAAAAAAAAAAAAAAAGCGTCTAAAAAACTTCTAAATTTTTTTTTCAAAATTAACATAAACATAGAAAACAAAGTCAAACTTCTGAAAAAACCTGCCAAAGAACGTTTGTAAAAAAACGTTAAAGTACAAAAATAACAATGGGAAAACAATTCGCACTTCGGAAAAAAGACGTAACAACAAGCAAAAAAGTTGATACAACTAAGCACTTTTTACAGTGTAGGTTGTAATATTAACTTTTCCGGGCCATCGGGCAACCCTGTCAAGAGGTGGGGGGGGAGTGACGGAGTCACCTGTACATGAAACGCTAACAGATATACTTTAGTGATTAACAATAACACTGTGCTCCCCTGAAGGCCCCCTGATTATGATTTAAACTAATGGGTAACTACCGTTCTTTTTTCAACCTGGACCCTATGTCTCCATGTCTGAGTGTCTGATGAGAACAACAATTTGTGAAACTGGTCCAGTATTAAACCGGAACCAAGCTGTAATGTAACCCTACAGGACTAATGTTCAGCAGCAGTTAGAGTCCACTAAAAGTTCTGTTGTTGCTGCTGAAAGACTCAAATTATTATTCTAAGTGTCTGACAATATTATGGGATGGATCCCTACAGAGATAGACCTTTTAGTTAAAGAGTAAGATCCTTTTAGTTTAACATGAAACAACCCTGAAATCACCATCACCAAACTCCACCAGACTCCATGTAAATAATCAGGACTTTTAGCATGTATAGAGCCAGCATATTTCCATATATATTAAATGGGTGAATTAAGGGTTTATTTCAACTTAACCAGAGCGGTGATTGTTGGTCTAAACCGTGACCTTTGACCCCCCCTCCTGCAGCCCCGACAGTGAGGACCCCCCCTCCTGGCCCTCAGCCACGGGGCCCGGTGTCCCGGCGCCCGGCAGCGCCAACGGCTCCGGAGACGTCCGCAGCCCGTCTCTGTCCAGCGACGAGCAGAGCTCTGAGGCCAGTCTGATCACGGAGAGTGGTGGTGGCGGAGGGAGCGGTGGGGGGACGCCCCTTCCTCCCGACACACCGGACAACCTGACCCTCGCTCTGCTGGACAGCGCGGCGGGAAAACGCTCCGGGATCTGCACAGGTGAGACGGGGAACTTTCGGATTGTTTCTAATGTAGCTGCACGGAAGACCACGGGCCAAAAAGAAATTGTGTGGGTGGGTGGGTGTGGGGGTGTGGGTGTGGCTTTTAGCCAGCGCTAAAAGGCAGGGGTGACAACCATATGGCCAATGGGCCAGAACTGGCTCACCAAAGGGTCCAATCAGACCCAGTATCGAGCGTCTTCAACAACAAAAAAAGCCTTGTTACTCAATACCCTAAGGAGTAAAGCTGTCAGCGCCAGGGAGCCAATCAGCATGCAGCATGCTTCTTCCAAGATCTAATAATGTTTGTGATTGGCTGTCTAACGTTACATGTCTTAGAGAAACTCTACGTTACACAGAGACGGATCACGGACTCGCAGCTGGAACAGAAATACGAGGTGTGCCGTAATATGTAATGTTGTCGTTTGTTTTTCTTTAAATAGATTTGATAACACTTTACTTGAAGGTATCGACATAATCGTGACATGACACTGTCATAACTCTGACATGATACTGTCATGAACGTGTCATAAACGTTATAAACAAGTCATAAACTTTTATGACTTCTGTCATTACGTGTCATTCGGTTTTTGTCATGACAAGTTAACATTGTTTGGGTTGTCTTGATTATGACAACTTGACATTAATCAAAGTGACATTACCAGAAGTTGTCTTGGTCATGACAAGTTGACATTGTTTGGGTTGTCTTGATTATGACAAGTTGACATTGAATTAGTTTGGGATGTCTTTGTAATCACAACTTGACATTAACCAGGATGACATTACCAGAAGATATATTTGTCATGACAACTTGACATTAAATTTCTTTGGAGTGTCCTTATTAAGACAACTTGACAGTAAACAGGATGACATTATGTCAAGTTGTCATGACAAAGACATCCTCTGGTAATGTCATCCTGGTTAATGTCAACTTTTCATTACCGAGACAACTTCTGGTAATGTCTTTGATTAATGTTAATGTTAAGTTGTCATAATCAAGACAAATTGAATGTCAACTTGTCATAATCAAGACAACCCAAACAATGTCAACTTGTCATGACAAAAACCGAATGACACGTAGTGACAGAAGTCATAAATGTTTATGACTTGTTTATAACGTTTATGACACGTTCATGACAGTGTCATATCAGACTTATGACAGTGTCGTGTCACGATTATGTCAATACCTTAAAGTAAAGTGTTACCATAGATTTATTTTTTATGAAATTGGGATCGAAAAAGGTATCGTTTTAGGAACTGGTATGGGTATATTGTTTGAGCGCTACCCAAGCCTACATATTCAGTTCTGTATATCTGTTGCTGAAAGCTGCTTTTCTTTATCACTGAGAAGTCAAAGAGCTAAAAGCTCAAAGAATCAATGGGCGGAACGCTCCAGTGGCTGGAGCTCCTGTGTCCTTCCAGTACGTTGAATCTCTCGGGCTCTTGGGGCTCTCGGTCCGGGCAAAACGGGACCTTTTTCTAACCTGACGGCGACGGGATAGTCAATTATTGAGGAGGTCACGTTTTAAAAGCAGAGGACGTGTCGCGTGCAAAGACGGAGCAGCTGGCGCAGGAAGGAGCGAACGCAGCTGATTTAATCTGACAGGTCGGGGTTCGTCCTCCACGCTTTCTCTGAGAAAATATTGTCACATTCAGAGGAGAGAGAAGCTGGATTCCTGCAGGATGTTCAGCCGTGTGTGTGTGTGTGTGTGTGTGTGTGGTTACATAATCGCTGCCGTCCTCTTTCAGAAACGCAGCCTGCTTATTACAGCTGAAGTGGGTGTGCATGCATGCGTGTACATATGTGTTCCTGCAGGAATGTGTGTGTGTGTGTGTGTGTGTGTGTGTGTGTGTCTGTGTGTGTGTTGCTGCCTGTCAGCGGCTGCAGGGTGTGTTTGTTTGCGTCCACGTTTTCATTTGTATTTTTCCAGAAACACAAAAACAATTCCGTTTTTTTTTTTCCTCTAACAATGATATGAAAACATTTATTTTTTGCAAATTAAATTTGAAATCCTATATATTTACAACAATATGTTAACGAATAACCCCCTTTTTTTTTAAATAAATAAAAAGTATTCCAGAAAAATGTAAAAAAGAAAATTCATTTAAAAATCTGATGCCTTGATCATCTAAACATTAAAGTATTTTAATATTAAGCAGTTTATAGAAGAAGACATTTAAAGAATATATATTTTTTAAAAAAACAACACACACGCACACACTACTTACTGTTCTTCTGTTTGAGTTCTCTAAAATATAAACCTGTTTTCTAAACAGTTATCAGGACATAGACAGCAGGGCTTCTGGATTTATCAGGCAATGTACGTAATTATGACCATGCTAATTTTGCTAACTTTAGCTATCAACGATAAGAGTCCGTGGTTAGGAAAGACTAGTATTAACACTATTTATAATAAATCAGCCTGTGATTAGGGATTGTTGCGGCTGTAAGCGGTCCAACAAAGTGCTTCCGCGAGGGACTAAACACTGAGAGATGCATAAACACACTGTGACGCGCTCCAGATTGCATTGCAATGATTTATTTCTCCACACGTGAAATACAAGTAGCACTGCAGTTACCAAATAAAGTTACTTTGTGAGTCAAAATAAGTGCGGCAGGCAACAGAAAGTGTTTGCTCCCAGGCTCACCCCCTCTCCGTCAAAGCCCCAAATACCCAGGTGAAGCAAACAAATATGTTATCACTTCCGCTCAAACCGCGATGAACACGCCTACAATATAAGTGCACAATATTGGCTAATAATCAATATATAATATAAATGAGACCATAAACACAATCTATAGTTTTATTGTCGTCATCGTAATATTAGTCTATATATCCACGACGTTCCACTTCCGGGATTGCTCTGGTGCCAACGGAAATGGATGGATGTCCTTCATTTCGGCCAGATGTCCGTCCCCTTCCTCTTTCTTTGTGTTGGGGTTCTAACCTCCAGTGGATTTGTGAGGACTATGGTTAACCGGTCCTCAGATCTCTGCAGGGTAAATCCAGACAGCTAGCTAGACTATCTGTCCAATCTGAGTTTTCTGTTGCACGACTAAAACTACTTTTGAACATACACATGTTCCACCAAAACAAGTTCCTTCCAGAGGCTATGTTGCAGAGGCACCGTGGCTCTGTCTGGAGCTTAGCGCCGCCCAAGACCATCCATCCATCTTTGTCCGCTTATCCGAAGTCGGGTTGCAGGAGCAGCAGCAAGGTCCTCCCCGAGGCCTCCTCCCAGCTGGACGTCCCTCCACCTAGTCCTGGGTCCTCCCCGAAGCCTCCTCCCAGCTGGACGTCCCTCCACCTAGTCCTGGGTCCTCCCCGAGGCCTCCTCCCAGCTGGACGTCCCTCCACCTAGTCCTGGGTCTTCCCCGAGGCCTCCTCCCAGCTGGACGTCCCTCCACCTAGTCCTGGGTCCTCCCCGAGGCCTCCTCCCAGCTGGATGTCCCTCCACCTAGTCCTGGGTCCTCCCCGAGGCCTCCTCCCAGCTGGACGTCCCTCCACCTAGTCCTGGGTCCTCCCCGAGGCCTCCTCCCAGCTGGACGTCCCTCCACCTAGTCCTGGGTCCTCCCCGAGGCCTCCTCCCAGCTGGACGTCCCTCCACCTAGTCCTGGGTCTTCCCCGAGGCCTCCTCCCAGCTGGACGTCCCTCCACCTAGTCCTGGGTCCTCCCGAGGCCTCCTCCCAGCTGGACGTCCCTCCACCTAGTCCTGGGTCCTCCCGAGGCCTCCTCCCAGCTGGACGTCCCTCCACCTAGTCCTGGGTCTTCCCGAGGCCTCCTCCCAGCTGGACGTCCCTCCACCTAGTCATGGTTCTTCCCGAGGCCTCCTCCCAGCTGGACGTCCCTCCACCTAGTCCTGGGTCCTCCCGAGGCCTCCTCCCAGCTGGACGTCCCTCCACCTAGTCCTGGGTCCTCCCGAGGCCTCCTCCCAGCTGGACGTCCCCTCCACCTAGTCCTGGGTCTTCCCGAGGCCTCCTCCCAGCTGGACGTCCCTCCACCTAGTCCTGGGTCTTCCCGAGGCCTCCTCCCAGCTGGACGCCCCTCCACCTAGTCCTGGGTCCTCCCCGAGGCCTCCTCCCAGCTGGACGTCCCTCCACCTAGTCCTGGGTCTTCCCCGAGGCCTCCTCCCAGCTGGACGTCCCTCCACCTAGTCCTGGGTCTTCCCGAGGCCTCCCTCAGTTGGACGTCCCTCCACCTAGTCCTGGGTCTTCCCGAGGCCTCCTCCCATCTGGAC